>NC_142063.1:197227256-197529547 GCF_059756535.1 Pantherophis guttatus | reverse complement strand
AGGGTTGAAATCCAGCAGGTTCTGACAGGTTCTGGAGAACTGGTAGCGGAAATTTTGAGTAGTTTGGAGAACCGGCAAATACCACCTCTGGCTGGTCACAGAGTGGGGTGGGAATGGAGATTTTGCAATATCCTTCCCTCAGAAGTGGGAAGGGAATGGGGATCTTGCAGTATCCTTCCCGTGGAGTGGAATGGGAATGGAGTTTTTGCAGTATCCTTCTCCTGCCACGCCCACCAAGCCATGCCTACCAAGCCACGCCAAGTCCACCAAGCCACGCCCACAGAACCGGTAGTAAAAAAAATTGGATTTCACCACTGCATATACTGATTTTTTTTTCTTTATTTGTTTCTTTATTTTGACTGTTTTGCTTTAAGGCTGATTGAGGAAATATCCAAAAACATGTTTGTATAAAATTTCAATGATAAGGGGACAAGAATTTAATTGCCATTTAGTGATAAATTAAATCATGCCATTCTACAATTTTATGTACAGGATAAAATTGCCAATTTGCCAATTTTTATTCTAGCAGAAAGGGGGGATTTTGATGACCACACTGAAATATTGTTCTTTTTTGATTTAAGGAATTAGTAGACTATCTACGAATTCATTCACATAGTGCAACTTATGCCACATCTATGGCTCCTCCTATAGCAGAACAAATTATAAGAGCAATGAAATGCATCATGGGACTAGATGGGACCACACAAGGTAGGATATTTCACTAACCTGGTCTTATCTGTATTGAAAATACTGTAGATGAAATTGTCATCATAATAGCATATACTGTAAACATATTTGGTATGAATGAATGAATGAATGAATGTATTTTTTTTATACTCCAAGTATGAACAAGAAGTTAATTTTCAGACCAATATATCTGAACTCACATAATTCTCCTTGGAAGATGGTGCATGCTCTGCCTTGAAGGATGTTTCATGTTTTACCTTGTCCCCTGCTCATTCCATGTTTTTGTTATCTAATTTACATTAAAATATACAGATAGTCCTTGATCTACAACTATTCATTTCGTGATGATTTGAAGTTATGATGGCACTAAACAAATGGTGATTTCAACTGGTCTTTAGAGCTCCAACCATTCCAGGGCCCTCACAGTCACATGATCGTGATCTGGATGCTTGGCAACTGGTTTGTGCTTATGACTGATTGCAGCACCCCGCGATCATGTGGTTGTCATTTGTAATCTTTCCTGCCAGGATCTTTAGAGAGTTAATGGGGAAGTCAGCAGAGAAGGTCATTGATTGCTGGGCTGGGGCATATGTCTCTCATCTGTGCACTCTCCCCCATCCGCTCTACACTCACACTGCAACAGCCATTCATAGACCCTGCTGATTCTCATACACCTTCCTCAACCTGATTTTTTTGTGCTGCCTTCAAATCCCTCATTTTAGAGAAGGATGTTTTGGGTGGGGGGGTCACCTTAGAGCTCTAGAAACCCCTGGAGGAAGGTTATTGGACCCATTTCAATCTGACTTCAGACAAGGACATAGTATTGGGAAAGCTTTGAAATCTAAAATTTGTTACTACCGGTTCTGTGGGTGTGGCTTGGTGGGGGGGGGTAATGTGACTGGGTGGGCATGGCCAATTTTTTTTTCTTTTAAAACCATTTTTTCTACAACCTCTTCGGCGAAGAGGTTGTAAAAAAATTTCAAAAGGGTCTGACGATCCCAGCTGAGTTGCCTGATCAGCAGAGGCTTTTTTTCTTTTAAAAGCCTCTGCCAATCAGGCAACTCAGCTTGGATCGTCAGAGGCTTTTAAAAGAAAAAAAGCCTCTGCCGATCAGGCAATTCAGCTTGGATCGTCAGAGGCATTTAAAAGAAAAAAAGCCTCTGTCAATCAGGCAACTCAGCTGGGATTGTCAGAGGCATTTAAAAGAAAAAAAGCCTCTGCCGATCAGGCAACTTAGCTGGGATCGTCAGAGGCTTTTTTTTTACTTTTAAAAGCATTTTTTCTGCCAAAGAGGTTGTAGAAAAAATGCATTTAATTTTTTTTTTTTTAAAAAGCCTCTGATGATTGTGCAGCTCAGCTGGGGGGGAGGGGGAGGGATTTTTGCTACCGGTTCTCCGAATCACCCGCCTCCATCGCTACCAGATCAGGCGATCCGGTCCGAACCGGGAGCATTTCACCCCTGGAATGGGGAGAGCATCCATCCTAGCTCTCTTTGACTTTTCAATGGCTTCTGATACTATTAATCCATGGTATACTTCTGGACTGGCTCTAGGAATTAGAGGTGGGACACATAGTATTACACTAGTTCTTTCTTTCTCCAGGTTCAGCTCCTGTCGGTGTTAGTGGGAGAGGAGGAGTCTAGTCCTAGATTCCTGCTATGGTAGCATATCTCAAGGCTTTACTTCCCACATCTGCATGAAACCATTATAACATTTAAGTGACAGTTGTATGAGGTGCCAGCATAGAACAGAAGTAACATATTACTTCAGCACAGTGTCTGCTGTGAGCAGAATTATTGTACCATTTCTAAAGTGGCACCAAGCCATGGAAACATAATTTCCATGGCTAAATTTAATTTAGTTTGCAATTGATATCGTAAAAATTGACTGGTTTAAGTGTTTTGTATATAAACATTTTTGCCAATGGAGGGCAATATTGTCCTGATTTTTCCAGTATCAAAGGATTCTCCCCAAGCTTGAGAAGTAAAATACAGGTTTTTATTTCAGTACTATTTTTGACAAAAATGCTCTTCTATAACATCTGTGCTGTTATTGTATACTCATTGGAACAATGCAGTGGTTCTAATTCACATTACAACCCCGAGTGGTACCGTATTTTCCGGCGTATAAGACGACTTTTTAACCCAGGAAAATCATCTCAAAAGTCGGGGGTCGTCTTATACGCCGGGTACCCGAATCTGAGTTGCTGGCGCTGACCGATGACACTTTGGGAGCGCCGGCAACATTGAGGGGAAGCTGTACTCTGAATTAGTTCCAACCTACAAGAGGTGCCAGGCAGTGCGCGGCCCACGAGAAAGGAACGCGTCCCCACTCTACCCCGGAATTCGGGTCACCTTCCTTCCTTTCCCAGCAGTCCACGGTGAAAGCGGCGGCGCGGTCGACCTGGGCCAGCGCCTTGCACACCTGGCTCTGAGTCTCCATTATGAGAAGCTCCATGCGACTTCGCATGTCTCCGCCCCAGTCGCGCAGCTCTCGCAATCCGCTCACCGGAGGAGCCATGAAGTGCTCGCACCGCCTTGCCAGATCTTCCTCGTCCTCCTTTCCCCACGGCTTTTCCCGTTGTGATTGCTGCTGCTGCTGCCGCCGAGGCTGCTCCTTCATCTCCGCCCACCGCACCAGACCCAGCCCGGCCAGCACCGCCGTGGCTCCCGCAGTCCAAGAAGATCGGCACCTGGGCTCGCAGGCAAAGGGTGGGAGTGCGCAGCGATCGACGCTGATCGCAGCCACCCACCATCGCCCCAACGGGAAGAACCGCCCGGCAGCAATTCCAAGGAGCCCGAAGCGAACATCCTGGAGCAGCACGGGCTGGCCCAGAGGCTTAAACCCCGGGAGCCCAGGTGCTGGCAGCCCTCATCTCCTAATGCTTGGGACTGCAAAATCCAGCTGCTCCCTGGACCAGTCACCATTTACCGCTCCGAGTCCCAAACATTAGGAGATGAGGGCTGCCGTTCTTACAGCGCTCTTACAGCGGAGAGAAAAAGCCGGATGCCGCTCTCCATTGCAGACACCAGATCGCCCCCCTGCAAGCTCTCCTCTCAAGCAGTCCAACCAAAGTTTCCAGCCCCGCTTCAGGGAGCGCTCCTCGAGAGACGAGAGTTTGCAGGGGGCCGATTTGGCATCCGGATTAGAGAGCAAAATCCAGCAGCTCTCCGGATCAGACGCTATTTACCGCTCTGAGTCCCAAGCAGCAGGAAACAAAGGCTGCCTTGCGCCGCAAATATAGCAAGGCAGAATCCTGATGCTGCACTTTCAGCAGACAGATGAGGGCTGTCTTGGCCATCGGCTGGCGCAAATATACCAAGGCGAATGCTCATGCCGCACAAGTTCAAGTAGTGCTTCGCTCCCACACTTCTTCCGGCCCTCAGTCTCTCAGGGAGATGCTTGACTTCCTCTCAGCCCCAAGACACTGGCTGGCCCATGAGATGAGAGAGAGAGAGAATGAGAGAGAAAGAGAGAATCAGAATAAGAGAGAGAGAGAAAGAGACAAAGAATGAAAGAGAGAGAAAGACAGAATGAAAGAGAATGAGAGAAAGAGACAGAGAGAATCAGAGAGAGAGAGTGAGAGAGAGAGAATGAGAGACAGAGAAAGAGACAGAATCAAAGAGAACCAAAGAATCAGAGAGAGAATGAGAGAGAGGGAGAGAAAATGAAAGAGAATCAGAGTGAGAGAATCAGAATGAGAGGGAGAGAGTGGGGAGAGAGAGAAAGAGGGGGAGAGAGAAAGAGAATGAGAGAGAAAGAGTGGGAGAGAGAGAAAGAGAAAGAGCGGGAGGGAGAAAGAGAAAGGGGGGAGAGAAAGGGGGACAGAGAGAAAGAGAGAATGAGAGAGAGTGGGGGGGAGAGAAAGAGAGTGGGAGAAAGAGAGAGAGAAAGGGGGGAGAAAGAGAATGAGAGAGAAAGAGTGGGAGAGAGAGAGAAAGAATGAGAAAGAGGGGAGAGAAAGGGAAAGAGTGGGGGAAAGAAAGAATGAGAAAGAGAGGGGGAGAGAGAAAGAGAATGAGAGAGGGGGAGAGAAAGAGAGAATGAGAAAGAGTGGGAGAGAAAGAAAGAGAGGGAGAGAGAGAGAAAGCGAAAATGAGAGAGAGAGAAAGAGAGAATGAGAGAGAAAGAGTGGGAGACAGAGAGAGAGAGAGACAGAGAGGATGGAGAGTGCCTGAAGGACCCCATCCCGTACTGGGAGTCCAGGTGCTTCAGCAAGCGGGGCACTGGATTTGTATTAGTGGTCTGCGAAATTTAAAATTATGAAGTTGGTGGTCCCTGAGGTCCAAAAGGTTGGGGACCCCTAGCCTAAGACCATCGGAAAACACATATTTTTGATGGTTTTAGGAATAACTTTATCGTTGGGGGTCACCACAACATGAGGAACTGTATTAAAGGGTCGCGGCATTAGGAAGGTTGAGAACCACTGCCTTAGCTGCTTGCCTTGCTTCGCTTGCCTGAATCCATTCCATCAGCAAGCAACTCCCTGCCTACAACCAAGCAGGCAGGGAGTTGTGGACTTCAACTCCCAGAATTCCTCAGCCAGCAAAACAAAGCTGGCTAAGGAATTGTGGGAGTTGAAGTCTACAAGTCTTAAAGTTGCCAAGGTTGGAGACCCCTGTTCTATTGGGTACATAAGTTTTTTTCCCCTTTGGGATCTTTAAAAAAAAATAGTTAATTGGGTTTTTTTTAAGTTCTTTTTTAGACCTAGCCATTTAAAGTTTAGGAAGTTTTAAATTTAGCTTTCATATAAAAATAAAATAAAATAAAATAAAATAATATTTGTGCAGCTTTCTGAGATTTAGTGTGTTTCTGTAGTGTTTCACTCTAACTACACAAACACACAAAATCTCACAAAGCTGTATGTGGAATTTTGTGTGTGTAAAGTGTGAAAGTTGGGTTTTTGGGCTTTTTGTGGCTGTGTGAAGTTCCTGCTTGTTGCAGGGGCCATTTTGGGTCTAGCACAGCTACTTTTACATTGTGGATGAGCCAGTTGTGTTGTGTTGTGTTGTGTTGTGTGTGTGTAAAGCGTGAAAGTTGTTTTTTGGGGCTTTTTGGGGCTGTGTGAGGTTCCTGCTTGTTTCAGGGGCCATTTTGGGTCTAGCACAGCTGCTTTTACATTGTGGGTGAGCCAGTTGATGTTTTTTTAATTTTTATTTGGTGTGCGTTGGAAGAGGGATAGTCTTATACGGCGAGTATAGCCCAAACCCTATATTTTAACAGGAAAAGTAGGGGGTCGTCTTATACGCCCAGTCGTCTTATACGCCGGAAAATACGGTAATTTGTATGGTAACATTTTTTTTTGTGCAGCGGCATCTTTATTTGCTTAAATGCTAAGAATGTTTGAAATGTTTAGAATGTACCTGTTCCTTTTTGTTGTTTGAAGAAGGTGTGGCTGCATTACTAAAAAGTCCCTTACTTAGTTAGCATTGCAGGCATATGGGGGATAAGACTCCTAAATGTAAAAAGCTAGTATGGGATGGGGTGAGGCTGTAGATCACCTTTTTCTGACAAATTCTTACA
This sequence comes from Pantherophis guttatus, assembly GCF_059756535.1. NCBI lineage: Eukaryota > Metazoa > Chordata > Lepidosauria > Squamata > Colubridae > Pantherophis > Pantherophis guttatus. The sequence goes on along the minus strand of NC_142063.1, from coordinate 197,523,338 downwards.
ATTGCATTTGCCCTGACCCACAAGCATATCTGCTCACCCTCCAACTGGCCAGTGGAAAATCAAAATAGCAACATTTCAAATTGTTCTCTTTTCTTATTTTGTTGTGATGGGGAGATGCCACAACAATGTCTCAACTTGAGGGGAATATTGAGGATCTGGGAGGCAAATGAAAAACACCTGTGCCACAGTCTCAAAGGAAATGCTACAAAGGCATATTTACAGTGTTTCTTTGGGCTTCTTCTCGAAGTTAATCACTTCAGCTCAGCTCGGCTTATGAAGAGTTCTGCAAACTTCATAGTATTGTGCAGAGATGAGCACAGCCCCTGTGTTGGATCAGTTCAACTTTTGCATATGGGTGGAGGCCAGAGTAGAGCAGTTTTTGTTAATAGGTATTTTGCTTGTTGTTTTCTGGACAACATTTTGGAAATGATTGGCCATTGCTTTCTCTCTAAGGGCTGAGAGACAAGTGAATGGCTCAAAGTCACCCAACTGGCTTTCTGCGTAAGGCAGGATTAGAACTCACAATCTTTAGTTTGTAGCCTGATGCCTTTAATCCAGGGGTGAAATCCAGCAGATTCTGACAGGTTCTGGAGAACCGGTAGTGGAAATTTTGAGTAATTCGAAGAACCGGTAGCAAAAATTTTGAGTAGTTCAGAGAACCAACAAATACCACCTCTGGCTGGCCCCAGAGTGGGATGGGAATGGAGATTTTGCAATATCCTTCCCCTGGAATGGGGTGGGAATGGAAATTTTGCAGTATCCTTCAAAATACGCCCAGCAAATGATGCCACGCCCACCAAGCCATGTCCACAGAACCGGTAGTAAAAAAATTTGGATTTCACTACTGCTTTAATCACTATACTAAATTGACTCTTGTTGACGTAGCTTCTATTAAATGTGACTGCTTTATAATGAAGAAAAGAGGTATTAGATGTCTTTTTCAGAAACTTTTGAATTGGTCTTGTTCTCATTTGCTATTAACAATATTTGGTAGGGTGGTAATCTATCTTCGGTTTAATGGTGAGACCAGACATTTATTTAATCTCTGGCACAGTGGAGACTTGAGTTCTGCCAAACAAGTTTTTATAAAAAGCTTTCTGTTGTAAATATAATCTGCATGTTATCAAGGCAGAGCACATGTTCTCAATATATTTCTTAACATTTAGGCAAAACGTAGTCTCAGAGCCAATAAACACCCACCTACCAAATGCAATAGTGTATCATCTTGAGAGCAAGTTTTTTGCTTATTACTTTTACTTGACAGACTGTTGGGTTGTTATGGGATTGTCTCTTTCTGTATCTGTCTCAGGTTTGGAAGAGCTACATTCCCTGATTCTCCTCACTGCATCACACACCAAGTGCCAGGCTTTATCCAGATATGGCAAAAAATGTGTCTATCTAGAAGTTTAACTTTGCATCCAGTTAACGGCTAGTTGCAGAAGCTTCATAGAATCAGTAAGATTAGAAGATCTGCTTTATTGCAGGCAAGAGGTCATATTTATGCAGAATATCTGGCTATTGCAGAGCACAAGAATCAAAGGACACACACCCAGTGTTATTAATTTAAAAGACAGAGATAGATAGATAGATAGATAGATAGATAGATAGATAGATAGATAGATAGATAGATAGATAGAAAGATAGATAGATAGATGATAGATAGATAGATAGAGTTAGAATATCTTATAACCAACTCTGAGCAGCTCCCAATCAAAAGTTAGAATGGCATAAAAGCCATATTAAAGCTATAAAAATTAAACACATTAAAAACAAAACCCTGGCATCAAAGTCAAACTTCTGATGTACAGTCACTTCATTTTATCCCAGTGCTTGGGAATAAAATCCAGGTCTTCAGATCTTTATGGAAGGTTAGGGAAGGAGAGGCCTGACAGGGGACATGTGTTCCATAGGGCAGGGGCTGCCGCAGAAACACCACATTTCTAGGTCCCGTACAATGGCAATATTTAGGGGAAGGGATATTTGATTGGATATGATGGGTAGGTTATTATTAATTATTATTATTAATGAGATTTATATGCCGCCCTATCTCCAGCCGGACTCAGGGTGGCTCACAACAGTAAAAAACATCTAATGAAAAAGTTAAAAAGAAATTTAATCCAAATCTCATAATTTAACAGTTAAAAGTGCAATTAAGACTAACAAGTTAAAAATTAAGGCTAACAAGTTAAAAAATAAAAAAGATGTCCTTAGGGAAGGTGGTCCCACAGACAACCTGATTCCGTGCCAGATAAGGTTTTAATGGTGATGAGCAGCACTTTGAATTGCACCCAGAAAGAAACTGGGAGCCAGTACATGGACAAACCTGGGGTGCGGGGGGGATAACTGTGCATGCTGCTGTATTCTGGACCAGTTGATGTTTCTGTTAGTCTTCAAGAACAACCTCATGTACAGCTCATTATGGTAATTCAAATGGGAGATGACCAAGGCACACGTATACATGCCTCTCCCTCTCTCTCACACACACACAAACAAACATTTTCCCCAGAATTTCAATCCTAGACAATTTTCTCCTGTCCACTCAAGGCAATAGATTTTTGATTTTGACCATTGAGGATATCAGTTACATAATTATTCTGACTGGGCTGAGAATTATAACCTCCCATCTAACCTAATCTAATCTAATCTAATCCTTTAAACTAAGAAGGATCATGATTCCCCAACTTCAGGTTTCCAGATGTTGCTCAAATAACTTCATGCGTATGGTTCATACAGTATCTTCCTCTTCTCTTCTAATCGTCCTTGCATAATTATTAAAATGTATTTTTGTTTCAATAGAAAAACAACTCCCCAAAATATCTGATATTATACCAAATATCACTCAAAATATTATATATACAGATGACATTGTAAAATCAGAGAAGTGGTCACAAAGAAACTAGTTACAGAAGTCCCATTCAGTTTCACCTTGTTCCCCGAAGCAAAATTCCCAGAAAAAAGCTTTCAATTCAATTCAATTTCAAAAATGAATGATATGAAAGAAGGTGTAGTTTAGATCCAGTGTATACAGTATCGTCAAATAACAACCAAGGATGTTCCTCCATTGCCTCAGTATGTAGTCTGCCACTGCCTGTGAATCAAGAAAGCCTCCAGACTGCCTTCCAAGTAATCCCGATAGAAAATGTGTGTCGTACTTCCAATCAGGATGTTGTCAGATAACAGTGAGAAGATGAACATGTCTTCAAGGACTTATGCCACCATTGCCATTTGGAATTCAAGCCAAGGAACAAAAGTATAAGGCATGTCCCTCTGTTGGAAGGGAAATACCAATTTGTTTTTAAATCACACCAGTTTGTCTTAATTGGGTTGCTAAGATAATTTTTTTTTTTTACCCAACCTGTCATTGGCTCCTACCGCCAGTTCAGGATAGATAGATTTGGAGTAGTGGATGAGTGAACATTTGTCCACATTCTGATGACACATAATTCTATATCACTACATTAATCTATATAGTGATTTCAGGTAGATTGACAAGCTTTTCCTGCTCTAACTATCTGAAGCAAATACTTCTGAAATCTTATGCAAGATTGCCAGTTGCTTGTGAGATTTCTACAATATTTCAAGGAATAGATGAGGCATCTCTTAGAAATCTGGGAGGCCCCACATTACCATCCTCTGATTACAATGAAGCCAGGGGAGGGTTTCACTTATCTTTGCTAACGGTTCACATGCACATCCCGTCTGCGCATGCGCAGAAGCTTCTGTGCATGCGCAGATCGTATTTGATGATGTCCGGGTGGGTGGGTGGAGCTTCCCGCCACCGCTGCTACCGGTTCACACAAACTGGGGCGAACCAGTAGCAACCCACCACTGAATGAAGCCATATAGAACTTAGTAGCAAGCTTATTGAAGGCCAGAAGGAACAAGAGGAAGCCAGCTCTCTTCCAGGGTGCATCAAATTAGCCTCTGCCTAGAATTGTTACACCTTCAGCTGAAGGCGCCTTCATTTTCTAGCTCACCAAGTGTTTTCATAGAGGAAGGTTCCCTAACAGAGACCACTCAAAAATCAATGAGAAGTTTAATGTATGTGTTGGAATCACCGCAGACTTTATCTTCCTTCCTCTATTAGAAAGAACAGGCTTTTTAGACAGGTTGGTTAGGTAAATATTGAGACATATTTATTTCTTGTAGTGACTTTGCATGAAGCTGCATGAGCCACCTGTTTATAGATATCAAGTAAGAATCTGGCAAGATCGCCTGAAGGTGGCCCATAAAGAATTAAAATAATCAGATGGATTAAATTCTTAGAAGAAGGCTAAAGAAAATATGAGTTTTCATTTTGCAACCGGGGTTAAATTCATATTATTGTAGCAGGGTGATGGTACTCCCTCTTCTTAATCACCCCATTCAGCCACGTTTGGGGGAGGGGGGGAATGTTTTAAGTCAGAACAGTTTATCTGGAACCAACCAGAAGAAAAAATAGAGCTTTTATTTAAACCCTTTTCTTCCCATTTAAATAGCATATTGTAATAAGTATTGCACGTTAACAGGAATTATTGTTTTGTAAGATGCTTTCTCTATGCCACTGCCCCATATATAATTCAGAGCTAGTGCCCATTGATAGGAAAGACTTACTCTTAACTTTTTAAATAGCTAAAGTTATAGTAATTACATAAACTCAAGAAGTATTTGTATGTGTGTGGTATATCAATCCAGAATATATTCTTATGAGTTCTGAATGCTTTGTGTGTTATTCCCCACATCTGTCTTAACAATTTACTGTCACACCTGTATCTGCAGAAAGCATATTTGAAATATGAGAATATAGTGCCATCTCTAGGTCATGGGTAAAGCCTGTCCTTACATCAGCACAGGCTCTCACAGACATCTGGTTCATCCTTAGTGGTTTTTGTTTGCACGTCCTTTGGGTTTCATCATCACCCATTAAAGATAGTACATAGTTTGTGTGGAAGGAATTCAGTCCTGAATTTAAAGGATTTAAGTCCCCTCTCATCCCTCCCCAAAGGAATATAGGCAGAAATTCTTAAATCTCTATTGCCACGTTCTCAGGAAAACTAAGATCGCTCATTTCAAAAATATGGAAGAGGTGTGGAGGAGATAACTAGCCCTTCCTTTGACTTCAAACCAGATGTGCTCTCGAGTTTTCAGAGCACTAAGAAATTAAAACCTAAGTATTACAGTTACAGCTTGAACTTGTAAAAGTGACACATTAAACCTGCTTCAGGCAAAACACACTCACCATTTCGGCTCCATGTCATGCCCTTGCTAAATTACCTTGATTTAATGTTGAGCTGCATCTGGCTGCGAGTCTGTAATTGTGTTCAAGCCCTGAGGTTTTTCCAAAGTACCTATCACTGTAATATCTGTTCTTGTGTGTTAAAATAGCTCAGCCAAACTTGAATATGGGGGAGGGGGGGAGGCTTTCAGTTTAAGTGTGTGTGGTCTCTGACCGCAAAAACACACAAACAAAAATGAGATGAAAGTGGCAAGGCTGAGGAAGGAGCAACTTACATCCTTTTTATCATCTGGTGCAGAAGTTCCCCTTTCCTTCTCCGCTTGCCTTTAAAGCACACACACACAAACACACACACACACACACATTATCCCTTTGTAATTCCTTCACATCTGTTCACAATGGTATTGGTGTAAGAAAGGATAGAGCGTGTTTCAGGGGTGAAATGCTACTGCTTCACTCCGGTTCAGGCAAACCGGTAGTAAAAAAAAGCTACTGGTTCAGGCAAATTGGTAGTTAGCTACCAGTTTGGTTGAACCAGTAGTTTAAAAAAGCTACCATTTCCTCTGAACCAGTATTTCCACAGCTGTGCAGTGGGATTTAGCTTTTCTAGAAAGCAGGAAATCCTGCTTTCTAGCGAAGCTAAATTGCACACCACAGTTGATCCCCCTCCCCCCCCGCTTCTACTTACCTTCCCAAACCTCATTTTGGTGTGTTCTGCGCATACGAGCACGCGCAGAGCACGCATTTGGTGCACATGCGCATACACGGCCAGCGAATCAGTAGCAAACTGGTTCAGATTTCACCACTGGCATGTTTTGTTTATGTCTCAAATAGAAGCAACACTTGCTTGAATGTTTTTCTATAAAAACGTAACATTTTTCAGGAATGTCATTTCAGATTTCTGCTCTTTGCTAGGCTTTTTTGCTCTCCAGCAGAGATTTTTGGCATATATACAAAGAATGGCCCAAGGAAAATCCAAATACTCTCATGCATAAATTCAGTCAAGACCATGACAATAACATAATTAATTTAAAATGAAGCATAATCTTATAATAACCAGCAATATGGAACCAGTTGGAAGGGGCCATTCATGCAATCAGGTCTGACCTTTTCTTCAGTGCAGGAATCCAAGCTAAATTTTCTCCAAGAAATCCAGCCTCTGCTTGTATCTATCTAGCAAATTGGAATATATCCATTTCCTGGATTATTTTGGCTCTACTGCCTAACTGCTCTTCCTGTTAGAAAACTTCGTAATTTTGGATTGAAGAATGACTTAAGTTACGCTTAAAATTAATATTCCATATATTATGTTCCGGGTCAATACAAGACAGTTAATATCCTTCAATTGCTTGAAGAGTTTGTTCATATTTGTTTCTGATATCTTTTGTTAAATCTAACCATGCTACGTTCGTTCAAATTCTCCTCACAAGATTTAGATCCAGGCTCCTTATCTTTTTCATTGTTCTTTCTTTGCACTGTTTGTCACTCTCTGAATCCTTCTTAAAGTAAGATGACCATTAATAGCCAGATAATATAATGGAACAATTATTTTCTATACTTTGAAATAAATCTAAAAGAATTACAGATAGTCCTTGCCTTAGGACCATTTGTTCAATGACTGTTCAGAATTGCAATAATTAAATGACTCATGATTCTCAGTTAACAACAAGACCAGGGAATGCTGGAATTGTGGATGCTAAAGTTGCAGTCATGTGACATCTTGCTTTACAACCATATCACTTGGTAATGTTCCAGTCCTAGTTGTGGTCATAAGTTGAGGACCACCTGTAAAGTTTTTTTAAAACATATTTATTTGTTTATTAGATTTATTTGCTGCTCCATCTCACATCTAAACAACTCTGTGCTATGATAACATATATATATATATATATATATATATATATATATATATATATATATATATATATATATATATATATATATATATATATATTTCAAATCACACAAGAATAGAAAAGTTTTACTCTTGTGCCAAAACTATATTGAGGTAGATAACAAACAGACATCTTAGGGAATTGTATTGTTTAGCTGGGGCGAACAGTATTGCTGAAAATATGGATTTGTATGCAGCTTCCTGATGTTTTCTCTTGGTCATAGATGTCTCTTAAACGATTAAGGAAGGAGCCTGAATTTTAAATTTGAAGATGGAGGGAAAGGGTAAAGCAATAAGATGGAAGGTCAAATGATCTTTGGTTGAAAACATAACAGGCATCTCACACTGGGCAACTGCACACACCATTGATTTCATATTGCTCTCTACTTATGTCATTACAATTAAAGCAAATATCATAGCCATGGAATATGAATTACTAAACTTGTGGCAAACACATTGTAAGGTTCTTTGATATACTATTTTTTAAATGCTTAGGTGAGCTACTTCAAAAAATACCCCATCCTGAAAGGCAACATAGAATTAATTAAATAAAAATAAGTTAAGCTTAGTTATATTAAATATCACTTTTTTGATTAGATCTTCTCCAACTATGATGACATCTTTTCCCATCACTTTACATGTTCACTCTACTCTCCTCCCTTGATAGAAGTGCCAATGGTACTTCTCACCAGTTGGGAATATGTAACACAAAGGAGCCACCTTATTGATGAATTGACCACAGTAGGTGGAACAATGTTGCAGAATAAATGAGGTGACATCATCCAAAACAGTGGAACCAGAGCTTTTAATTTTCTCCTGAGTTAGAGTGAATTTAAGAATTTCCCTTTGATCATTTAAAAATTGGGTAAATATATCTCAGAGTTCATGCTACAATTTTTCATTTGTTTCCTCAAAGGGCTAATATCCAAGTTTCTAAGTACATACATCTGAAAAATAAAAACATATAATCTGAAAAGTTTGGGCCTCATTAAATCTCAACCCTGGAGTTAGTACCTAAGATAAATTATCGACTAATAAAGGGTTAGCTTTATATGCTGTTTCATTCTAGTGCAGCAGACTTAGACCTAAGGACCACATGAGATTTAATCCATATTTTTTGAGGGCCACAACACTGTAGTCTTTTCATACACCAGTACAAAAATAAAAAATGAAGCTATTTAAGAACAAGCAAGCTAACAAGCCCCAGTCCTAACTGCAGTAGTACTTTAAGAAGGGACTAACACTGGAGCCATATGGAGCCCTGCTTCTCATCCTAAACTATAGAAAGGAGGAGCTACAGCTGTGATGGTACAAGCAGGCCCTGAACCAGCTGTGACAGGATTGTGACAGGATTGCACAACATGACCTGAAGGGGCAGGTACAGCCAACAACCCTAAAGCTGAGACCCTATGGAACTTGGGTGAAAAGTCACGTCTTTGATCTTGCAATGAAAACAAATTTTCCCTACTTGAGCTATTTCCCATTGCCTGCCCACAATTTTTTCCTGTTTAAAACCACTTTTGCCATAGGCCATCCTGTTCATGTTGGTTTAAATCAGGGACATACGATGACAGGATTTTTATTGGCTTTCTTTTTTTAATGTTGAGAATGCAGGGACCGTGCAGGGACACTGTGCCCTTCATAACAAATTAATAGAGCAAACCAGAAAATAGTCGTGGGAGTACAGCTAGCATAATTCAGGCAGAAGATGAAATGGAGGACCTGGCCTTCTGCCTGGAGGCTGTTCAGGTCTGGATGGGGGAAAACACGCTTAGATGCAATCCCAGAATGGCTGTGGATTTGTAAGCCAACTGTTTCCAGAGATTGAAATGAATAAATAAATATATACTCATCCACATAAACACACATGTACATACATACACACTGCAGTTTGGTACTGTACCTCCATAGCCCCAAACACATTGATTCATTAACAAATCTTGAAACATTCCTCTGTCTAGTCAAAGCAAAGGCACCCTTTAGCCAGGCTTACAACAGAAAGTAAGGCTATAACATACTGCATTGCAAGGAAAACAACTTAAAGGAAAGAATGTTGGACTATTGCCTCTTTGTAAATGCAGATCAACTTGGGCAATTTGTGTAGCCAGCAGGAACATGGATCTCTTATCTATGTATATATTTCCAAGTTTTGCCATTCTTCTCTATTTCCTGTGAAGATCTCCTAGGAGAAAACACAGTCTTATTTAGTTTTGCTAGTATTTTCAACTTTTAAAGCAACATTTTTAAAAATTCTTTGAAATCTTTAAGCATTTCATTGTCCTTAAACATGTTAAGTACACGTTATAGCAGATGGTTTGGGGGGGGAGGAGTAACCCCAAGCTGTTGTTTGCATTAGTAGCAGGAAAATTGGAGTGGGAGGGACGACTTGAGTGGAGTCACTGTGACACAGTTGCTGTTGTTTTGGATCTGTTGCAGAATTTGTTACGATGCTGAATAGCAACTCTAAAGAATTGCTGTCTATATGATAGTGTGTATATAAGCATACATACAGTGCACCTACCTCCTAGTTAGAGGGACACAAGCAAAAGTGAGTTGACTTGCAGTATAGTCTCTCCTAGACTGTATTGAAAGTGAGCGTGCTTGCTTGTGCTTGTGGCATGCTGGCCAGAATTTGTCAAAACAGACCAGTATTGCTTTTGCTGTTAGCAGAGGATATAGATATGGCACAGATATAACCTAGTCTACATTGTCTTTAGATTGGTGGAAAGAATTATGTGAGAGCCTCAAAAAATTAAAGCCATGACAGACAGCAGAGAGCAGTGTTTAGAGGCCCATCTGGCATGCGGAGATTGCAACATGGAAGAATTAGGCAAAACGTATGAATTAATTACCGTATTTTTCAGAGTATAAGATGCACCTTTTTCCCCCCTAAAAGAGGGTGAAAATTTGGGTGAGTCTTATACACCGAATGTAACCCCGCCCACCCTCACCCTTCGGATGTTTTCAGCCTCTGTGTGTCACATTTTCAGGCGGTTCCAGGTGGCGGGGATCCTCACTTCCATTCGGATTTTGATAACAAGCAGCACAGATCTTTTTATCCATTTAAAACAAACCCTATACGGCTATAGGTAGGAAGATAGGGGTGTTTCAGGAGTGGAGCCTTTGATGCCAAGTCCCTCTTCTGACCCCATGAAAATCATCCCCCACCCCACCCCACCTACTCCAGTTAAAGGTGCGTAGGGTAATACGCATTTTCGGAAACCGCCCGAAAACACGAGGCACAGAGGCAGCAATGGTCTGTGGCAATCCCTGCAACCTGGAATAGCTGATTGGGGGTATTCTGGGAGGCCAATCCACCTGCCAATCAGCTGCTCCTGCTGAATCAGGCTGCAATAGTGTGTTGAAACTGACCAGGCTGTTTGCTGCAAGGATGCTAGCCAGATGAATACTGATGGATGCTGGGAGGCAGAGGCAGAGGCAGATTTTTTTTTCTTGTTTTCCTCCCCAAAAATTAAGGTGCATCTTATACTCTGGTGCGTCCTATACTCTAAAAAATATGATAATAATTACTTAACTGAAACAAAATAGATGTGTGGTGTTTGAGAAAAAGAGGATGGGACTAGTCTTCGTTCAAGATCTCTAAGCATCAGATCTTGTGGAATCGACAAAGATATATGGGGAGAGATGATGTGTGTGAAAAAAAGAACTAAATTATATTCCAGAAAATATTAATTGGTGCAGGGGTGAAATCCAGCAGGTTCTAACAGGTTCTGGAGAACCGGTAGCGTAAATTTTTAGTAGTTCGGATAACCAGCAAATACCACCTCTGGCTGGCCCCAGAGTGGGGTGGGAATGGAGATTTTGCAGTATCCTTCCCCTGGAGTGGGGTGGGAATGGAGATTTTGCATATCCTTCCCCTGCCATGCCCACCAAGCCACGCCCACCAAGCTACACCACATCCACCAAGCCACGCCCACAGAACCAGTAGTAAAAAAATTTGGATTTCACCACTGAATTGGTGGTATCTGTTGTAGATGTATGGAAATACTGGTAGGAAACCATAGATTGATGGTAATTCCAATTTATACTCCAGAATGATGGATGAATGCATTCAGGCATGGATGGATGGTTATTGTTGGATGATATGGGAATAAAATGAACACGTGGTCAAGCCATTTGGAGAACAAACATCAGTTAATATGGTGATCTGTGAAATACCTGCCTAGAAAAAAAGGGTCTTTTAGTTTTGAATGTATGATTTAAACATTGGTCTAATCAGCGGTTCTCAACCTGGGGGTCGCGACCCTTTGGGGGTCGAACCGCCATTTCACAGGGGTCGCCAAAGCCCTCTCTCGCCCCCCCCACGCCTTCACTCACCCTCACCCTCTGCCACTGTTGGATCGCCGTTCGCTTATCCCGCCCACTCCCAATCTAGTCCTCTGAGTCCCAGCTGATGGCTAGAGGGAAACAAACCGTTTAAATTCTTGCCGCGGGGCTTCAAAGGGCCGCCCTACAGCTGATCAGGTTAAAAGAAAACAAATGAGAAGACTGGTGCCTGCAAAAATAGAAAAAAACAGCCCCTTTCAGCTTCAGCATAGGTTAATTACCATAAGTTGATTTGATCAGCCTCCGGACTCTGAGTTGATTTGCTCTCAGCTGTTTTGCGGAGGGCTCTGTTGCTAGTTGCAAAGAGAGGAACAGATTTTTTTTCCCCCTAGCTATGCTGAAAAAACAAAACTGAAAGTAAAGCAGGGTCTTTGCTGCAACATGACAAAATGAGGCAGAGAGAGATTTCTTTTTCTTTTTCCTCATCAAAAAAGATAGGTGCAAAACTGCAAACAATGGGAAATTTAGGACAAAAGAGGAGGTTCAAGATTTTGAAACACAAAAGAAAAAAAGCTCTATTTAACTAGGGAATTGTAATAATTGAGATACTATTAATTGTATATTGTGTTGAAAGCAGAAATGGGTAAGTTGTGGTTGGAGGAATATATGGGGGAAATTATTTGGTTTATTATTATTGGTAAATATAATTAATTGATTTGTAAGAAATTGGATTGCATGGAAATAATTGGAATATTCATGTTCATATTGATTGATATACAAAAAAGATAGTTATATAATTGATTTATATTAAAATGTTGAATTTATATTAAACAACTGTATTACATAATTACATAATTAACCAATGTGAGGATGGATATAAAAATAGATGACAATGGGAAGGGGTATAATATAGAATAGAAGGGAAAAATTGAATTTGATTAAGATTAGAGATGAGGATGAAGGGTAATATTGGTTTTTTACAAAAATAGATGAGGAATAAATATGGCAAAAAGGAAATATAGAAATTGTAAATTTAATTGAAATGACTAAACACTGTTTAAATTTGTGAACCGGCCAAATACTCTGTTCAAAGAAAATACATTGTATGTTTGTATGTGTGTTTCTAATTATTGCTATTTATTCATATTTGTTCTCTTTTATTCTTTAAAGTTTAACAATTCTTCTTTATCTTAATATCTTTACATTTGTTTGGGATTGGTTTTCTTCCCTTTCATCTTTTTTATTGTACAGCAATCTTTCTCCTCAAACCTACCACCTCTGTCTTTTCTTTCCTTCTTACTTTCTCTTCCCTCCCCCCTTCTTCCCCTTCCTACTTCCTCTTCCTTTCTCCTTCTCCTCCTCTCTTCCTCCCTCTCTTACCCTCACTCCTACTCTAATTTCCTTCCCTTCCTTCATCCCTCTCTATTGCTGTATCCTTTTATGCATATGGACTACTCAGAGGGCTGAAAAAGTTATTTTTGACTGGTCCTCGCACTTTTGACCAGTCCTCGAACTTACAACTGTCCTCACATTTTATGTTTTTGCCCTATCTTGTCACCATGGTGAAGAGAAGCAGTTGTGAAATGAGTGACACGGTTGTTAAGAATGCTACAATGGGCATGATGACCAGTCATACGTGCGAAGACCAGTCAAAAGTGCGAGGACCTGTCAGAAATCACTTTTTTCAGCCCTCTGGGTAGTCCTTTTGTGCACATGGACTACTCAGAGGGCTGAAAAAGTTATTTTTGACTGGTCCTCGCACTTTTGACCAGTCCTCAAATTTACAACTGTCCTCACATTTTACGTTTTTTGCCCTATCTTATCACCATGGTGAAGAGAAGCAGTTGTGAAATGAGTGACATGGTTGTTAAGAATGCTGCACGGGCATAAATGTGAAGATGGTCATAAGTGTGAGGACCAGTCAAAAGTGCGAGGATCTGTCAGAAATGACTTTTTTCAGCCCTCTGAGTAGTCCCTATACACATAGCCATGGCCACCCGGTCACATGACCAGCTAGCCACGCCCACCCAGTCACATGACCTCCAAACCACGCCCACAAAATAAGCCACGCCCACAGAACTGGTAGTAAAAAAAATTAGAACCCACCCCTGGTTGGGGGTCATCACAACATGAGGAACTGTATTAATGTGTCGCGACATTAGGAAGGTTGAGAACCACTGGACTATATGTACATATGGCAAAATAATGAATCAGACAATACAAGTACTAGTAAAAGACTGAGAAAATTAGTAAAGAGTGCAAATATGATGAGAAGTTCTGAAAATGGGACAGCCTTTTTTATAGTTTCAGGAGTGGATTTGGGGGGAAATAGTCATGAAAGTAGATACATAAATGCTGATAGAATAGTAGTGGGTAGTATGTTGATCTAAGCAAAAATGCATATTAGTATAGTTATGCCCATTTTGTTAGATGGCAGCAAGTGTTAAATATTCTTTAGCTCTATAACTTGTTGAAGTAAAATCTGTAAACGGGAACTTTCAGAATTTACTATACCCCAATTCCACTTTCTTCTCCCTCTACCACCAGGTCAGTGATGATCTTCATTTTGTCTATTGAATCAGGACAACACAAAGTACTTGAGTCTCCAGAATTATTATGAATTTGCAAAGCCAGGTCAAGCACACAGAGCCATGTTAATAACATTCCATGTTGAAGTCCCCAAAACAGAGAAAACAGGATGCATTTATTATCAAGGACCAAAAAACTCTAGAAGTGTAAAAAAATTGGGTATAAAGAAGGCCAAAGACAAAAATAGACACACTATGTTGAACCTGTTAACTGCAAAACCATAGCCTTCAGCTAACTCTAGTTGTCTTCCTCTTGAACCTAATCCGTAATACAGATAGTCCCCAATTTACAACAGTTCATTTAGTGACCGTTCAAAGTTACAACTGCGCTGAAAAAAGTGACTTATGAACATTTTTCACCGTTACAATCTTTGTAGCATTCTCATGATCTTGTGATCAAAATTCAGATGCTTGGCAACTGGTTCATACTTATAACTGTTGCTTTGTCCCAAGATCATATGATCACCTTTTGCAAGCTTTTGACAAGCAAAGTCAATGGGGAAAACAGATTCACTTAACAACCGAGTTACTAACTTACCAACTGCAGTGATTCACTTAACAACTGTGGCAAGAAAGGTCGTAAAATGGGGCAAAACTCACTTAACAAATGTCTCACTTAACAACAGAAATTTTGGGCTTAATTGTGGTCGTAAATCGAGGACTACCTGTACATACAGAGTTGAAGTTATTCTATCTGCTTACTCTCTTGCTAAACCATGACTGTTGCTATACTCAAAAACCCTATGCTAAAAACTCCTATTAATCTCTACATTCCTTAATTTCTTCCATAACCTCCCCGCTTTGATAAATGAATGGAGCATTCATCAGATTGTTTCATTTAGATGTCATTCACATAAGGTGAAGATCAGTATCTTTTTTTGGCAGGTTATATTTTTTTAAAGCTAGCACAACCTATGAAAGGCTGGAAGGCCATTCTACGCCCACGGCTACTCATCCATCTCAACCCCAGGCTTCCAATAGTCGATTCTATCAAGAGCTACTGTACCTGTTTATGCTTATGGGGGGATGTAGGTGGTGAGTCTGGAGCAGAGGTGGGATTCACTACCTTCCCTACCGGTTCGCAAATGTGAGCTCGCACGCGCTTCCTCTGTGCATGTGCATGGCCTTCCGCGCATGCTCTTTACTCGCGCATTACGTTGGGTGAGCGGAGCCTTTCGCAGTCGCCACTACCAGTTCGCCTGAATCGGACAGAACCGGCTGAATCCCACCACTGGTCTAGAGGCCAAAAAAAAAGATAAGAATTGAATAATGAGCGGCAATGTTGCAAACATCATCATCCCACAAACACAGCATATAGCCAGGAAGTAATCCAGCTCCATAAAGATGTGGCCAAGTGAACATTGCTGTCACAGCATTCAATAGGTAACTGGAAATTTCCAAGTGTCTACAGCTTTCATGTTGGTAAAACCAGTGGTTTACTAAGATTAAGATCTTTTCCTGGAAGAGGGGAACTTGTGGTTAAGAAGCCCCTTATGGCACTATATGTGACATTTGGGCTCCTCGATTCCTTTGTGGTTGCCCTAGATTCATACTTCAGAAGAGTTATTTTTGACCACATCCTTGCACATGCTAACTACTAGGGTCAAGCATTGTAACATCATGGCAGCTGTCTTGCTCCTTTATTCCATATGTTCCTTATAGACTTTTATTGTTGTTCTCTTTATTTTAATTCAGCTAAGACATAGATAATTCCAAGGTGTTCTCATAAAAAAAACTTCCTAGCTGAAAAAGAATGCATGTCCACCATTACTTTTATAAGAAAAAAACAAACAAACCCTTAATTCTTGGTTAAACCATTGCCCAAATTTGTCTTTTTTTTTTTTTTTCATTTGGGAGATGTGTGATTAAAATGTTGTATGAATTGCTTGAGTTACCTTCTTTCAGTATTGAGCTTCTTCCTAGGGATTTTTAGAAGTGCATTCCCCAACTTGATACAATTCCTGTCATCTTTAACTAGCACATTATTTAGCTGTGCTGGCTTGGGATGAAGAGAGTTGAAGTTCAGCCCATCCAAGGGGAACTAATTAAAGAAGGCTGCTATAGAATATAGTTATCTGGATGTTGTCAATAAATACATCCCACTTGCATGGTATGTTTACAAGAATTGAGGCTGCAATTCTATGCCCTTTTACTTAAAAGAAAGGTTTTTTTTTTTAATTCAGTAGGACTTACTTCTGACAGGTAAGATATATTTGGGGTTCTGTTGTTAGATACTATGTACCAGTTAGATATCAGTATCATGTCACTTCAACTGGTAAGATTTTTTTTTTTAACTTCTGATAATTTTAGGGTAATTGTATGGGTTATCTTTTAAGGTTTTTTCCTTCCTTTCTTTCAGTTTAGGAATATCTTTGTCTGCATGGAAAATAACCTTCTGATCTATTTAGTATAATTTGTATGAGACGGTAGTTACTGCTTAAGGATATATTTTTCTGACTAAACTATTCTTATCTCAGTCTTATCAGTTGCTATCAAGAAGTTTCTAAACTATACTTTCAACCCATTCAACCAATATGATATCACAGAATGCAACCCAAGATAAGGATTTCCATGTGGGAAATGCAGGCTCCAGCTTAAGTTTATCTATAACCGTGATGGCAAACCTATGGCATGTGTGCTGGAAGTGGGATGCAGAGCCATCTCTCTGGGCACGGCAGCCGTCGCCCGTTGCACTTCTGGGTTCCGGCGCACGCATGCGTGCTGGCCAGCTGGTCTTCACACGCACATGCACGCCAGAAATCAGAAGACCAGGTGACTGGTGCTCCCCCGCGCACGTTCCTGTTTTGGCACTTGGTGCTGAAAAAGTTCGCCAACACTGATGCCAATTCTCCATGAGCAAGACTCCTACAAGGACTAGCTCAGTAGTGGAAGGAACATAATATGCAATGCTCTAGAGCAGTGTTTTTTCAAACTCAGCAACTTTAAGATCTGTACACTCTAGAGTTGAAGTCCTGTGTCTTAAAGTTGCCAAGTATGAAAAACATTGCTCTACATGTTGAATTGTGACACCCAGAAGCTGCCTCTAGCAAATAAAATCTGTGGTAAAAGGAACTTGGAATTAGATTTCAGCAATATCTAGAAAGGTTCTGTTTATTGATTTATTTTGGGGAGATGGAGTTTTAAACATTCCTCCCAAATCATATGATCATATTTCTGATAGAGGAGGATATTTTGTAGCTCAGGGGTTGAAATGAGGGGTCCTTGATCATATCTATGTGCAACAGCTATATATAATGACCAAAGTAACATAAACAAAGGATAGAAAAAAGTACGAACATTTGTGTTTCATAACTACCCCAGTTAACTGTTGTCTCTTAACTAAGTTTATATGATTAGTGACATATGTGCCTTAGTGGCATATAAGTGCTTTGAAAATAAGGATGTTAAGTACCTTATTTCTCAACCCAAAGTAGATGAAAGGAAGTTTGACCAAGATTGCAGTAATTACTGATTTTTAAATAACAACATCAAAAATGAAATATAAAGAAATGCCAAATAGTCTGGCTTGACATTGTGCCTAAGAGAAGTGCTAATTACAAAGAACAGCAGAGACATTGTAAAATAATAATAATACTTGTCAGGGTGGAGCAGGACGTGCTTGTGGATTGCTTCTCTAGAAAGAATGAATTGCTATAATGGCAATTGTCAAAGTGACATCCTTAAAGATAACCTTAAATATTCAGTCAAGACTGTTTAAAAAATTCAGGGATGCCACAGGAACTGTTGTGTGATGTGCAAAGGCTGCCTGTAAGCTCTTGCAAAATGCTTAGGTCTATCAGTTTAGTAGCTAGCATTAAACATAAGCCAGCAAAAGTATTCTTGTCTCCTAGAGGATGAAAATGCTAGCAAGAATGCCACATTGTCATGTGAAGATGAAATACATTTTATCTCCAATAAAAAATACAGTTTTTTTTAAATAAATGGCCTGAATTTATTCCAAA
Source organism: Pantherophis guttatus (assembly GCF_059756535.1). Taxonomy (NCBI): domain Eukaryota; kingdom Metazoa; phylum Chordata; class Lepidosauria; order Squamata; family Colubridae; genus Pantherophis; species Pantherophis guttatus. The sequence continues at coordinate 197,505,392 of NC_142063.1, read as the reverse complement.
ACTAATTTTGTCCATTTGTGATGTTCCTGGATTCTAAAATATGTATCTTCTGATGACATCATCATCATCAACAGTTTTAGTAAAATCTTATAAGTATCATATGACATGGGGAACTTAACTTCAATAGAACAGAACAGAACAGAACAGAACAGAACAGAACAGAACAGAATAGAATAGAATAGAATAGAATTCTTTATTGGCCAAGTGTGATTGGACACACAAGGAATTTGTCTTGGTGCATATGCTCTCACTGTACATAAAAGAAAAGATACATTCGTCAAGAATCATAAGGTACAACATTTAATGATAGTCATAGGGAATCAATATAAATCTTAAAGATACCAGCAACAAGGTTACAGTCATACAGTCATAAGTGGGAGGAGATGGGTGATAGGAACGATGAGAAGATTAATAGTAAGGTTTCAAGGTTAAAGAGTGAAAAAACTCAGAACCAAAGAATAGTGCTTGTATATTTCTTGTTCTCATCTTACTCTTGTTTAGACTGCTTTACAGAAAGATTCAAGAGTGCTTTTGTCTACTGGGTAAGACACATACGCCACTAATCATATACAGTAGAGCATATCTATCCATATCTCTCACATTTTATCCCGCACATTCTGAGATGCTCAAGACAACTTGCATGGGTTAATTGTGCTTTGCTTTCACAATACCTGTAACAAATACAGGTAGCCCTCAACTTACAACAGTTCATTTAGTGACTGTTCAAAGTTACAATGGCACTGAAGAGAGTGACTTCTGACCGTTTTTCACAGTTATGACCATCCGCATGATCTTGTCAAAATTCAGATGCTTCGCAACTGGTTCATACTTATGACCGTTGCTGTGTCCCAAGATCATGTGATCACATTTTGCAACCTTCTGACAAGGAAAGTTAATTGGGAAGCCAGTTTCACTTAACAACCAGGTTACTAATTTATCAACTGCAGTTGTTATTCTCTTAACAATGGTGGCAAGAAAGGTCGTAAAATGGGGCAAAACTCACTTAACAAATGTCTCGTTTAACCACAGAAATGTTGGGCTCAATTGTGGTTATAAGTCGAAGGCTACCTGTAATCTTAGAAGATAGCCTCGGCTCTGAATGTCACTCTGATGGTATGCTATTAATCCTAGTGCATGAACCAAGACACTATTCACAAGCTTAGTTCCACAAATCATTTCTCTATGCTGATTTGTTATATAGTTATTGTCAGGGTAGCACATGTGCAACTGTTGTGGTCCGCCAGCAGCCTGTGGAGTTGGCAGCAGAGTCAGACAGTGAGGAGGCTGGGGAGGACCATGGGCCAGTCTTGGAGCCTGGGGAAGGCTCGGACGAGGGTTCTGCATCGGAGGCAGAGAAAGGGCTATCTGGGAGGTACGTGCTGCCTCCGGAGCCTCCGGAGCTGGACCGCAGTGAGGCAGAGGAACGGGGAGCAGAGCTGCCAGAAGGCAAGAACAGCTAGAACAAAAGGGACGACTCGGGAGTAGGGCTGGGAGATGATTGGCCCCTCCCATAAGACTTAAAAGAGCAGCAAAGGCACATGGGCCTTTGCGGGAAGCAACATTTGTTCATTCGGTTCAGCTTAAAGCCTGAAGCTCTGTTTGATTCTGGACTACGTATGGCTCTGCCAATTAGGTCTTTGGCAGCATGTCAAGGGAGATAAAGGTGGGTGATTAGCCTGATGGACTTCCCCCAAAGGACTCTTTATAACTAATTGGGACTCATCTGTGAATGAACAGAATTCACAGCTGTTACAATAAAAGAGGTTTTTGGGACTACTCGTGTGTTTTAATGACTCAGGAAGTCTAGGTCAGAACAGCAATACCATATACTGTACAAGGGACAGGGACTTAATTTCTGGCTGATAATCATTTAACTAAACCAAAATTCCTTAATTGTGGAAAGTAATTACAATCCTTGATCCTAATCAGGAATAGTGTTCAGCAGGTTAACTGCACGTATCAGCATAAGGTAGATGTATGTTGAGCCAGGTACAGCTATAAATGACCATGAAATCACTAGAAAAAGATGCTCCACATAGCCAGAGTACAAATAGAGCTCCTCTCTTGAAATCTTTATATCAGCCATATCTTCTGCAAAGCTCATGCAGGTGCTTTGAATTCTGCATCCCGATGGCTGCTTCCTGGCATACATGTGCACACACAGCCATTTCACAGAAGATATGCTTTGTGCATCCCTAATACATACAAGTAGCCTTAAAGTTGTTGTTGTTGTTAGTTGCGAAGTCGTGTCTCACCCATCACGACCCCATGGACAATGTTCCTCCAGGCCTTCCTGTCCTCTACCATCCTCTGGAGTCCATTTAAGCTCACACTGACTGCTTCAGTGACTCCATCCAGCCATCTCATTCTCTGCCGCCCCCTTCTTCTTTTGCCCTCAATCTTTCCCAGCAATAGGTCTTCTCCAATGAGTCCTTCCTTCTCATTAGGTGGCCAAAATATTGGAGTTTCATCTTCAGTATCTGGCCTTCTAAAGAGCAGTCAGGGTTGATCTCCTCTAGGACTGAGTCTTAAAGTTAGGATCATTTATTTGACTGTTCGGTATTATGATGACAGTGAAGGGAATTGTGACCAGTCCTCAAAGTGCCAGCCATTGCAGCAGCCCCGCAGTCATGTAAACAAAATTTAGCTGCTTAGCAACCTGTTTGCACTAATGACTGGTTGCAGCATTCTGCGAGCATCCTGTGGGCACATGATCTTGGACCTTCTTGCCAGCTTCCCACAGACAAAGACAATGCGGAAAGCTGGCAGTGAAAATCACAAGTCACTTGAATAAATCTTCTCTCTACTGATCTTTCTTTATTTGCACACGTCTGTACCTTCCTTTCTCAGCCTACCTGCTGAATACATGCATGCATTCCTCAATACCTTTTTTCCCTGGGCGTCCCTGTGCTCACATACTGAACACCCTCCGCACCCCATCTCTCTGGTCTCCTTGTGCTTATGCACACATGCATGCGCCCTGTACCCTATTTCCCCTGTCTCCTTGTGCTCATACACACACATACTGTGCCCTTTTTCCCTGGCCTCCCTGCACTCGTATACATGCATGAACTCATCCTGCACCCTCTCCTCTGCCTCCCTGACCATACGCCACACTGTGGCACCATCAACCCCCGCCTCCTAATTTTCGTGTGACTTCCACAGGCCTCCTTCACTTCCCTGCAGTATCCCCCAAGCTCCTTACCCAGAACTCTCTTTGCTTTCCACTTAACAACCCACATATCTTGGAGTTACCGCACCAATTGGGACTGCCTCAGTTTCCCTCACTAAGCAATGCATTCCCGTAACATCAAGCTTTATGACGACATAACTTAGGGATAACAATCCCAATCCCAATCACCTGCATAACTCAAGAACAACCTGTAAACGTCTCAGGAATAATGGAAAAGGCAAACAAGTATTTTTAAAATGGCTATTTTTAATGTATTGGTTATTCAAATACTTTCTACTGTGTTCATCGCTACCTGTAGTTAACCCTAAAACATGTATCAGGCCACCTCATCTGCCTATTGAATAATTTATCTGATGACCAAGAAGCAACAGTTACCAAAATACAGAGCAACTAAAATGGTTCAAAACTGGTAAACGAGGGAGTCAACATTAATTAATGTGTTCATTTGTTTATCATATTTGTATCTTATTACAATTGAACATAGACTCCCAACTGCTCAAAACAATAACAATGACAGTTTTGTAAAATAAAACTAACAGAATAAATAAACCTAAGCTCTGAAAGGCATTTGTTGATTAAGAAGCAGTACTAGAAAGTCATGTGAGCCCTACTCAGGCACTGGCATAGGCATCAGCCAAAGTTACAAATGCTATCAATGTCCTTTACCCAGGCCTGAACTTTGTCCGATAAGGTCTAGATAATTCATTTCTTCTAGGGTACCCAGTCATTCATCCTAAATCACTGTCTCCACAGCCTTTACTTTTACATAACTAAGAAAAGATTGAAGACTGGATAGTAATTGTCCAAAACTTGTAGAACCTGGAAGGGTCCACAGGATAAAACTGCTCCTTCCAACTACTCATTGAAAGTAGTTAGTGAACAATAGTAAAATGAAGCTCAAAATATTTTGAACACATAATGCAAAGTCATTGAAAGAGCCTGAGACTTGAAAAAAATTGAAGACGATGAGAAAGAGGCTGACAGAAAGACAGGTGGTTAAATAATATCAGTGATGAAATATGCCATGAGTGTACAAGAACTTAGAGAAGCAGCTACTGACAGAGAGTTCCAGTGAAATGATGTTCACTGGGTCACAAAAAGTTGAAAGTGACTGAATAACAATTCCATCAGATCAGTATTTTCATCTGTAAGATGCAGTGTGGTCCTGGAAACATGTTCAGCTAGTTGATTTCAGCTGTACAGCTTTGAAAGTTATATTGAATAAGATGACATCTTGTTGCCTTGCTCCTTCAAATTCTTTTTCATATTCCAAAAGGATAAATGACTCCTGGGATAGCACAAGCTCAGTGGAACAGGAATTAAGGGTGTCAATGGTCTTGGCAATGGTTCTGAGGTTAGATTTAGATAGATTTGCATATCCTGACATATCTAACATATCCAAGTTTATTGTATTCAAGCAATAATACAGGTAGAGGTAGGTGGTAATTATCCTGGGCGTTCAATATTTTTTCTGAACATCTAAATATTTCTAATGCGTTTTTCAGTAGAGTTGAGAAGCATTCTCTATTTTCTTGAAAAGAAAAAGAGAGTATGCTTTGAAATGAGGCAATCATTTCACACCTCTTCCCTTTTTTAAATATAAAGCAGCAAAGAGAATTGTTCTATTAAAAGAAGTCTGTCAAACAGAGTATGGAACCTCTCCATTAGTACCACTCTTTTTCTTCCCTAAAATGGTCTAAGCACATGCTGTCTAGAAATTCTTTGATTTCTAAAATAAACATGCAGAAAAAATGATTGAACAAATGGGAAATTAGTTCTGAGGAGAAAAATGTGCTGCTCTTCTACGTGCTTATGTTATTGCTGAATCCTCTTTTTAAAAAATCAAAAGGTTGAATGTCTACCTCACTCAGTCTCATCATTACTGCCGTTTTGCCTGATAATTTTAGGCAAATTTACTTGTTGGAAATAATTTAATGAATCCGTTTTACAGTTTATACCATATGTTTCAGAACTGATGAGCTCCTAATTTGTTTCAAATAAGTCTTTTGTTCATTCATCCTTTTGTAATGTAAATATCTATACTTCTGTTTTTGTCTTTAGGTAGCAAGTATAATACATGATTTTTCTGAATTCTGTAATTCATTCATTTTTCAGGACGTCAACGAATCATTCAGCTAGCAGAAAATACAAGGTACTTCAGAAGAAGATTGCGTGAATTAGGCTTCATTATTTATGGCAATGAGGATTCTCCAGTTGTGCCTTTACTTCTTTATTTACCTGGTAAAGTTGGGTAAGTTCATTCCTGTTGCACAAAAAACTGTACAAAATTTTCAGAATTTAATTTTTAAACTCAGTTCATTTGTAATTATTTTTAAAAGCTGTAAGAGGAACATAAGTAGTCACCTATAGTAAATTGGGGCTTTTCCCTACCCTCCCTCCATGCAATCTTGTGGGGAAGAGCAGGCTGCAAGTTCTCTTTGTTATATTATTTCAGCCATGGGTAAATTCTTACTTGTTACGTGATTAAAAATAATGAATAGCCTTCAGCCAGAATGAGAGTCTCATCCTAATGGGAATGAATTTTCCAAAAAAGACAGCCTTTTTTTTTTTTAAACTAAGCTTATCAGTAGCCTTTTAAAGATTTACACTATGTGTGCTCAGGAATTTGGCACATCAATAGGGCTACACCCAGAGTAGTGGGAGATGGCAGGGAGAAGGAGATGATAGATAGATAGATAGATAGATAGATAGATAGATAGATAGATAGATAGATAGATAGATAGATAGATGAGATGGAACAGACAGACAATGGAGTAATCTAGCTTCCAATTCAGTGCATTTATTAAATGATCCTTTGGAGAGGAATAAGAAATGATTCGTTAACTGCGTATGGAAGCCACAACTAGACAATTTAATTAAAACCTATCAAGTGTGGTTTGCTAAAAGCAAGCCTGAGGAAGGAAAGTGAGACCGGGAGCCCTTTATTGTTTATTCATATGCAATTGAATTGTTAAAGTGTACTAAATCTACCAAATAAATGTTTTTGAATGTCCATACCACACATACACAGTAATGCAAGAAAGAACTAATCCTAGCTGTAATCCTATCCTGTTTCCCCCAAAATAAGACATCCCCTGTTAATAAGCCCAATCGGGCTTTTGAGCGCATGGCAATAAGGCCAAGCGCTTATTTCAGGGTTCAAAAAAATATAAGACAGGGTCTTATTTTGGGGGGAAACACAGTATTGGAAGGATTTTTTATTATTATTAACATTGATTGTTATATCATCAGAGTATGTATATGTTTTTGGTATTATTTCTGCAATTCTTATTCTTTGTTCTTTTAAATATAATGCCGTTTTAATGCCCTGTTTCATTTTGTTTCCTTACCCAGGGCTTTTGCAAGACTCATGTTATCCAAAAACATTGGTGTGGTTGTAGTTGGCTTCCCAGCTACTCCAATCACAGAATCCAGAGCTCGGTTTTGTGTGTCCACTGCTCATACACGGGAGATGCTAGACACGGTAAGCACAGAGATAGACTTACGAAACAACCTCACTTCCTGGAGGGGCTTGGGAGAAGCCTCACTAGATTTCTCTTCTTTGTTGTCTCTTGTAATTTTGCCTTCCTTGTTTAAGCTTCATTTGATCACAGAGCCTTTGGAGCTTTTAAGTTAGATAATTAGAAACATCAGAACACGTTGCTGCTAGAAAGATAGAAAGTATAGATTAAACAGTGTATTTTATTGAACCCACTTGTATTAGGTTTTGAGTTTTTATAGAATTCTTAAATTGTCAAAGTGGAAAAGGAGCAGAATTATAAAATGTATATATTATTTTATGAATGATGGGAGTAATACCCTTTAGAAATCCTGAAATCCTGTTAAGATAAATATTCACAACATTATGGACAATAGATAAAGATACATTACATATTTTTGTTCTCATCAATGGTGGAATTATGACTTACCACTATAAGTTATTAATCAAGAAACTAACATGACCAAATTTCTGATTTCCTGTTGCTTTTTTCATTGACTGGGAACCTGGCAGGGAAGGTTGCAAATTGTGATTGTGTGACAGTGGGATATTGTGAAGGCCATAATTTCAAGAACAGAATGATTATGGCCATTCATATAGCAATAATTGAAAGTTACTGTAGTGTTCAATGAATAATGCCTATGCCGGCATGGCTCCGACAGTCATGTAATCAAAATTTGGGCACTTGAAAGCCTGTCCACACTTACTCTCTAAAAAAAATATTTTTAAGCAATTTAAGCCATTTTTTGCTTGTTAATTCCAGTTCTTATAGGTCACTTCCCTTACAATGGTATCACCATAATGGTATCAATTTTTATGGTATTGGGGCAGATTTGAGAAGTAGTATCATATTCTTAGTTTCCCGAGATTTTTAAGGAATGATTAAAGCGAGATTACAGTTAATGTGAGATTCTTAGAAGGAAAAAAAACTATGTTGTTTGTGGAAAAGCTTGTCAAAATTTGATTAAATAATAATTCTATCACAACTCTTAAGAGAAGGGACACTATCTAATTGTTTAAAAATATTCTGTTTGACTATATTGTCCTGATGAATTCAGAACTTTAAATAAACTTTATAATAATTTATTATCCAAATAGTTGGATCTTCTGGTTTTGTTATTCTTCTGCTTGTTCTTGAAAGACACCTAATGATTTTAAGCCCAATATGTTTAATAAAATTGGAAAACATCATGCCCCAAGTTCAAATAATGCATTAAAGAACTGTAATGTACTATAAGGCCTATTAAAGAATTCTATATTTGCTAGAGACAGTCAGGACCTGTTCTCTGCAGTAATTTGAAAATAAAAGAACCCTGAATTTTATGCTGTGAATCAATAGGAATTACCTCACTGGGCTATTAGTTTTGTGTGGAATCAATAGGAATTACCTCACTGGGCTATTAGTTTTGTGTGGAAAGCAAGCACATACTTTGGCCACAAAAAGAATTTGTACGTTTTAAAAAATCAGTAATATAACCAGTGGTGGGATTCAGCCAGTTCGCACCACTTTGGGAGAACCGGTTGTTAACTTTCTGAGCAGTTTGGTGAACTGGTTGTTGGAAGAAATCATTAGGGCAAAGAACCAGTTGTTGAATTATTTGAATCCCACTACTGACTATAACCATATAATTCTAAGTGTTTGGACACAGTATGGCTGTTTCCCTTTTTTTTTTTTTTTTTCCTTTGCTTTTTCATACTTTTTATTGTATTTAAACCTTCTAATCAGGAGTGAAATCTACTTACCTTCCTTACTGGTTCGGAAGCGTGTGCGCGTCACGTGTGCGCGCAGACCTTCTGCACATGTGCAAAACCTGTGCATGCGCAGAAGGTAAAAAACACTTCTTCCTGATTAAAACCAGGAAGTAATGACACCCAGGTGGGTGGGCAGAGCTTTGCTCTGCCATCACTACCGGATCGCTGAACCACCGGCCAAGATCGCTACTGGACCGGGCGATCTGGCCCGATCCACGAGCATTTCACCCCTGCTTCTAATACAAACATTTTTTATAAAAATGCACACTGTTGAGCTATGATGTGGACTTAACTTAATTCGAAATATCCTAGCCATCATTATTCCCTTCCTAAAATGGAAAGATATAAGAAGAATTTCCTCAAATATCTGCATAGACCTCCTGGATATGCTTTTCTTCTGTCTTTTAAGCAAGAAGAAAATATCCATGAACCAACATTTTAAAAAGAAGGTCACCAGAAATGTATTTGTAATTTTTAAAAATTAACCCTACAGCTATATAATGTTTTAAAGAAAAACTGATATTTTGTATTCCTTTAGGATTACAGAACCATAATAAAGGTCACTTTTCAAATCACTATTCCCACAGTAGTCCTTTTACAGTGTGGCAGGTAAAATGACTCAACCAACTAGGCCAGACTTCCCTTCCTGTCCATCTTTCTTTCCTTTGTCTCTATACTTACTTCCTCATGAGTGCTACAGAAAGTATTTGGCGTCATGGTTGAGATTTCATAAAACCAATGTCCTCATGCAACCAAAAGAACAAAAAGGGGAGGGGGAAACCCGCTGTGCTGGCAAGGTTCTATCTGCTATGGTGGCCAGAGCAAAAACGATTAGTGGGGAACAGAATCCTGCATCCCAGAGGGAAGGCACCAATCCTGTAGGAAGCCAGATGGAGCCAAGCAAGGGTGCAAGCAAGCACCCTCCAGTGTTCCTCCTCCTTGCCATCTAGAATGCCTGCATAAAAAGCTTCTCTATGGAAAACACCACCTCCCTATTAGATGACCTTGATCCAGATTCAGCCTACCTCAGTCACAGCTTAGCAATGTTGTGGAATGTTCGCTGTAAGGAAAAATCCTCAATAACTCAATTAAGCCAGCTTCAAGATGGGGCAAGGAAGATGCAGGGATGCCCATAAGATGTACTTTGATTTATAATGATACAGAGCTGTAACACTTTTCCAGATGTATTTAATTTAGTTTAATACTAATATTAAAAGACATACTCATATACAATGTCTCTCCCCCCCCCAAAAAAAACAACATGTTAATGCTGCTTAAAAGGCAGGTAAAGAAAAATAAATTTATGGAAATAGTATGTAGAAAAGTAGAAAAGTTATGGAAACTAACCAAAGAGGAGAAGCAACCTGGAATTAAGGAGAAACTTCCTAACAGTGAGGACAATTAACCAGTGGAACAGCTTGCCTCCAGAAATCATGAGCGCTCCATCACCGGAGATCTTTTAAGAAGAGACTAGACAGCCACTTGTCTGAAATGGTATAGGTTCTCCTGAGTGAGCAGGGGGCTGGACTAGAAAAACTCCAAGGTCCCTTCCTATTCTATGCTATGCTATGCTATGCTATGCTATGCTATGCTATGCTATGCTATGCTATGCTATTCCTTTCCTATTCCCGTTCCCATTCCCATTCCCATTCCCATTCCCATTCCATTCCAGTGTACCCACACAAAGAGTATTCTGGATATATGTTGTGCTCATGCAGAGTCCTTATCACCCTTTTCAAAACTATGCCTTTTCATCAAGACCAGAATCATGCAAAATTCTGCTAATCCAGGGGAGATTGTTAGACTTCATCAAGGAGATAGAAGCAGCTCTCAGAAACTACAAGGAACTTGTAAATGAATGATTTATGTAGCACCTCTGAAAAAATTGAATGAGTTATTCATAACGGTTTTATTATTTATTTATTATTTATTTATTTAATTTCTATACCGCCCTCCTCCCGAAGGACTCGGGGCGGTGTACAGCCAATTAAAACATAATATCTATACATCAATTTAAAAACCAATTAAAAGTAATAAATAATTTTGGCTCAGAATTAAAACCTAATTAAAACACACAATTTAAAATCAACATTACATGCCATACGAGAAATAGGCATGACTTTTTGTGTCTTTTTTTAAAATGCCAAATATGCCTTTCTAATACACTGAAATTGCATTTCAGGTCCTGAACGCTCTAGATGAACTGGGTGATTTTTTGTGTCTGAAATATTCCCGGCATGCTAGGTCATCTCGTCCTGAACTGTATGATGAAACAAGCTTTGAACTTGAAGATTAAGTTTCCCTCCCATGGACAAACTGTAATGACGTTATAAGGAGGAGATGGGGTTCTCAACAATAGAAATGCATTTCTCTTTTTCTAAGAACAGTTTTTGCTTCACAGTTACCTGATCCAAGAGCAGCATTTTATGTCTGTTTTTACCAGATTGGATTCTGTCTGCAAAGGACTAGAATATTGTTGCAGTTCTCTCACAAGGAAATATAAGTATTATTGTTATTATTATTAGACCCCAAAGACTTTAACTGATACATCAGTTCCTTTGACACAGCTCTTGTTGCTGTTTTAAGAGCAGAGTTAGAAAAAAATTAATTATGATAACACTTTTTAATGAATTGGAATGTAATGTAATAGCAGAAAAAAAGTTATCTTGTTAAATTGGCCCTTATTTATAGAAGAAGTTTATCTCCATTGCAGCTTAACAGGATTTAGGCAAAAAAATCCCCATCAAGTAGAAATACATCGACATACTGAGTAAACTGGAGCTTGATTCAGGGATAGTCAATGGTCTTTCATGGTTTTGTGTAACTTTAAGTATTATTGTTAGAAAGTTTTGAGTAAAGAAAAAAAAAACAATTCAACTTTGCTGCTTGGTATTTTTAAAAAATCGTTTTATATTTCAGTTGATAAAGTTAAACCAAAACAATGTTAATTCAGATTCAACATTGTTGAATTATTTGAAATATTTCATAATTTAAAGGAGGATTACTTATTTAATTTTCAGGTAGGGTTTTAAAGTTGTCACACACAGTTTTAATAACTATTTCACTTTCCCATTTGCAATGTGTTAAGCCTTTCAGTGTGAAAAAAAGCAGATGTGATTTGTAAGACACTTTTCTTTCTCCATGAATATTTGTTTGCTCGGTTAAGCAGACTGCCGAATCGAAAAATTCAAGCTATTACAGAATATAATTCTCAAAGATCTTAGCCTTTGTGACTGCCATCTTCAAGTTGAAAGAACTGGCCCTTTTGCCTTATTACTTCAGTGAGATAATATAGGAGACCACAGTGAATGTTCTTTTCTGGAAGGTTGATATATCCATCTTTTTCTTGAGGTTAAAATTATTAACTGTTTTTAAAACATGACCAGTTGATTTGAAAACAGCATTTGGAGATTAAAGGAACAGGTGGATAGAATTCCATTTCTGTTTCACCAAATGAATGGGGCCAGGACTAATGAGAATATACCATTGTCTTCAGACTGTTGTCCAGTCTCAACAATTGAGGCCTCAGGTAACTATACGCACATACACGCATACTCTAAGATAACTGGTTGAAAGGCATTTCTATCACTTTTGAGAGAGATACAAACCATTTGAAAGTCTCATGATACTGTAAACATGTCTGATCAAGAGATGGTTTGGCTTTCTGTTTCACAGATGTATTTTACTTTCATGTTCTTGAAAAGCTGTGGTATCCACTTAACACACAGCTGCAAAATTAGATTTAAGAACTGAACAATTAAATTGTGGAATACCAATTACAGTATGGGATTCCCTTGCTTGTTAAAGCAGCTTTGAGGATAAAGCGAGGCTGATTAGTTTTGAGGTCCCTTTTTGTTATTCAAGTTAATAAAATTCACTGGGGGCTACAATGTTAAAAATGGACCACGGTGCATTCCAGAATATCAAGATGTCTGCTTCAGAAGTATAGGAGGGTAAAAGGAGCGAATTGTACAGTGTTATGTGATTGTTCACGTTGGCAAATGAACTTGAGAAACACTAAACGGGCCCATGTTTGTGCATTATACTAAAACTGCTGTATAAAAAATAAAGGATGTTTTTGTGTGTTTTTTAAAATATTTGAAGTTGGTTCATTTCTTGGTCATAAAAAAAAAAATTGGCACAGTGACTCAGGACCAATCTGCCCCTGATGAATGACCATATGTTACAAAGAAACTATGTTCTACAAGTGTTATAAAAATTTCCAGAAGTCCCTGTTCTCAGTGTCTTTTCCTCCATAATTCTCTTCAGCCACTAGCAATTTGCTTTTGCCTGTTTCACTGTGTTTCTATGCTTGGAACAGTCTACTAAGAGCAGATGCTGGAAAGAGCAAGCTGCTCTGATCATGATCAAAGAAAGCAGGACTCTGGCTTAGTGCAGCACATAGTTATGCTGCCTGAAGCAGAAGAAATGTCTGTAGAATGAGTTCTGAAGTTTGTTGTTAAGAGTTGTCTGATTTTGTTGTTCCCATGTGCAGTATGGCCATTCCCAAGATAGCCATAATGGTGACTTAAAAGCAGTCATCTTCTCTGGTTTTGCTGTTTCCACCTTAATTTCTCCTGACTTGCACTAATTTTCACATCTCTAATTTAATACCGTGTTTCCCCAAAAATAAGACCCTGCCTTATATTTTTTTGAACCCTGAAATAAGCACTTCACCTTATTACTATGCACTCAAAAGCCCGATTGGGCTTATTATCAGGGGAAGTCTTATTTTGGGGAAACAGGGTAGCAGAATCAAATTCTTCTCACTACATTTGGAAATTAGCACATAGGGCAGCTTCTGCGTTGTAACCATAATCTAGTCGTTTGAGCTACTGAAAGCACTAAAAAGGTTCTACAAATGCAGTGACTTCATTTTTTTTTCTTTGCTCGAATTAACATATTCAAAAGTGGAAATCAATGTATTTTGTCCGATTAGACCACCAAAAACAAGGGGGGAAAGTCACCTGAAAGAAAATGTCTCTTTACCCTGATTTTCAGTAACATGGTCTCAATAGGACTAGAGCAGGGGTCTCCAACCTTGGCAATTTTAAGCCTGGCGCACTTCAATTCCCAGAATTCCCTAGCCAACAAAGCTTGAAGTTGAAGTCCGCCAGGCTTAAAATTGCCAAGATTGGAGACCCCTGCACTAGAGAGCCATAAGTAAGAGTGCAGAGAATTATAGATGGGTTCCCATCTTAATCACAGGGGGACATGTAAGGTGCTACTAATGCAGAAATGGATGGACAGATAGTTTGTATTGTTCCAACATCAAATTATATGAACTACTATCTTTAAAAAAAATCTTCTGGGATAAAGAAATCTATCAAGGCTATCTGAAATACACTGTGAGGATTTTGGCTAATCTTCCTAAAATATTTTACTTTGCTCCTTGGCTCCAATGTTTTGGAAGCGGGGAAATAATATTTAAAATGTCAAAATACAGCAATTATAAAATTAGATCAAAAGAGCATTATTTGGTGCAAAAGAGGAAAATTGGCCAGAAAACCTATTTGGAAAAAATTAATGATTGGCCATAGCTAAGTAGTTTCTCTGTCTAGAGCATTCTCATCTCACTTAGGATAACGGGGGACCATAATTTTTAAACAAAGGAGTTTCAGCAGGAGAGAACTATTAAGGCCAAGAGTCCTGTATTCAGAGTTTTAACATTTGTCTAACAGTTTTCAAAACTGGAAACGAAGATCTCTGTTTTAATATACTTGAACCCTAAAACTTGCCAGGTTTTCATAGGGATTACGCACACTCTACAAAGGTCAAAGGCAGCAATATTTTAAAATAAATATATTAAAATGAAAGCCCAATGAAACAGCTTAAAAATCTGACAGCTCAAAGCTGCACATTGTAAGACATCTACAAAAAAGATTCAGAAATGTACAGTATATATTACAGAGGAGTTGTTGGTGAAAATGACAGAATTTTCAAAAATTGAAAAAACTGACTTGTTTGATTAGGGAAGAAGCAACAGGTATTTTTGTTTGTGACTGGAAATCCCTTTTCATTTCTGCTGAAAAAGAGGGGGGGACCCAAGCTGGTGATTCAAATCAAACAGAAGATGGGGTACACTACAAACAAGTAATTTTTAAAGAGCTAAAAAATATTAAAAGGATATATAAAAACAAACAAGAGTCCCAAAATATGTATAAGGAGCATAGGTTGTAAAAAAATGCTTTAAAAAGTTTTTTAAAAGTTGGCCATGCCCACCCAGTCACATTACCCCCCCCAAGCCACACCCACAGAACCGGTAGTAACAAAATTTACATTTCACCACTGGTTCCCATAGTACCGGGGTGGGCAACTGTGGCCCTTTTACAACCTGTGGACTTCAACTCCCAGAATTCCTGAGACAGCCAAGCTGGCTCAGGAATTCTGGGAGTTGAGTCCACAGATTGTAAAAGGGCCACAGTTGCCCACCCCTGCCATAGTATATGCTTCCTATAGATTGCAGGGTGCTTCTATTCAGTACAATTCTGACTATAGGTGTGGAACAATAAAGAAATCTATTTGGAAGAATTACCATGTGTCTTTCTTGGTTTTTGGAGCCTAACAGTTTCTAAAATCCTTGGCTGAGGAGGCAGTTTCTTTTGGATATTGCTGGAGTATTGATCTCAGTATCACTATCATTGTTACTGGTGAAGAAGTCAGAATAGTGTACTGATAGCTTTTGGTGCCCAAGGCAAAACAGAGGCTGTGGTATGAGATGATTTTGAAGATGAGCACCTCGATGGGGCAAATGTATTGTTGCTGGATTTCTATATTACTTACCAGCACAGGGAGGGTTTGTCAGAATTGCTAGTTTCTTCCTCCAGTTAATGAGTTCTGAGTTTATAGATTTAGCTTCCTCCCTCCTTGGAGTTTTCTTAGCCTCCTTAGTTTTGGCAAGTCTGGCAGATTTACTACCTTTTAACTGTACATTTTTATGGTTATTAACTGCTGAGTCACAATCATTTGTCACTTTCCTAGTTATGAGGTCACGAACTAACTCATCCTTAGGGATTTTGACAGTTTGGACGTGCTGAGTCTGCCACAGGAACTCACTCATTTGTGTGTGAGTCTGGTGGGCAGAGACGATTGTTTTAAATCCAGGAATATGCACTTAAAATGTCTTGAATTGGGCAAGTAGCAAAAATCTTTTAAATCCATTGTTCTATTTTGACAGTTTCAGAGCTTTTTGTAAGTTTCAGTCCACCTTGACTGAAATGTCACAGCCATCGAAGAATAAAGAACAAGTTTTCTGCAGACAAAAGGCAGACCTCATGGAATGAATAACTGCAGGAGACTTGTTCCAGAAAATTAGCTCTGTTACCATCCTGCTCCGAGAAGTAACTTGGGCTGAAGCTTTGGATGATCAGGTGAGGGAACCTGTCTTATTACTGGCTTCTGTGTTGCCATAATCTTGTCTGATCCTAAAGATATAGATCTTCAAAGGGGATCCTGAAGCTATAGCTCTGTTGCTCAAATTTTTAATGACAAGGGGATAGGCGTAAATCCTCATCTGTTTCACTGCTGTATTGGATTTATGGACCCTACAGTATCATTACTGGAGCTAGCCTAGGTTCTTTACTTGGCTGTGGGTTACATTTTTAGGCCATAGGACTGAATCAGAGAGGTGAGATGGTGGGAGCTTATTTCAGGAGCTGCTAGTTTGTTGCCATCTTGGCTCCTTCTCGAACTGGTGGCTTATGGGTTTGAGGATTAAAAAGGGTGCCATGGTGGAATCTTAAAGAGGGAGGGCAGAGGACAAATTTATTTCTCCTCTGGTGAGATCCATTTCGCTATACTTTTTGTATAACGAAAGTTATCAGGTGAAATCCACTTGGTTATTTTTTTCTTTTTCTTTACCTTTTTTTACTCTTTTTTTCTTCCATTTGACCGATTTTTATTATTATATAAACTTCTTCAATAAAACTTAATAAAAACACCTTGAATTTCTCTTAAAATACTCATGAATCTCAATATACCCTTCCTCTCTGTCTAGGATCTCAGTAGAGTGTATTAGCTTGTCCAATTTTCCTTTCTCACCATTATCTGGAACAATGCTCTTGGCTCAAGAGGATTGAGAAGAAATGAACTTCTTTTACAAGGCACGTCATTAGTGTAATGTTATATCCCAGTTGTTGAGGCAAACTGAGTGTTTGAGCATAAATTAACTGTCATTCGTGTATCTAATATGAGCAACCTAGTCAGAGAATGGCAAAGAAAATTAATTGTAAGGAAAGGAACACTTCCTTACCTGAAAGGCATAGCATGGATTAAAATGGTGCAACTGCCCTTGTGCCAAACTATATTTATTTAAAAAGAACATTACAGAAAATAGATAGTCTATAGGAATGCTGTTCACCTACGTACCTTGCACAAAGGAAGAAATTTGTTTTCTACGAAAGGGCTTGCTTGCTGTATTATCTGCAAACCAGTGAAATGTCTTTTTTTAAGTTATTCTCTTGGCCTTTCAGTTATAAATCTCTTGTCAGATAAAATTTGTTCTATATCTGTCACTTTTCAATAACTTTTAGACATAAATGTTCTATGAATAAAAGCAGACATAATGCTAGTGGATATACTATTATCTGATTCCATTCTTCAAAAGACTCCTTCAGTATTTTCGTTTACAATATTTTTTAACAGATTTGTAAATCTTTCCTCTATATAAATACTAGAGTATTAATCCACTGTAGTGTCCAGTTCTGAAATCATGAAATTGCTTTTTTGTGTGTCTCAAAAAACAAAAACAAAAATTATTTCCCAAGAGAAGATGCTTATTTTTTATAAGTCCAAAATCTTATTGCAAAAGTTCCAATGCTCCAATTTTATCTAGACCCTTAATTCATTTATAACTTTCTATGATCAGAATCTTATTTAGCTTTTTGCTGTTTATTTCAGTATTCGTACATTCTTATCCTTACAATTAAATTTTTCTTTTGTTCATGATCAACAGCAGAATTCCCCAGCATTTTCAGACTTGTCTTTCTGAAAATCTCTAATACCTTAGAAGAAATTAATTAGCAATTTCTGAAAGCGAGTAGAAAGTGTAGTTTGTGAACCTAGCGTCCTTTAAAAGTTTATGCTGCAGCTGCCAGCAAGTTGATTACTCCCATTGTCTCCTGGCACTTCAACCCATTGAAAACCACTGTCCTGAGGTCTCCCCATGAGAAACAGCCATCTGGAGCACATGAGAGTGATCTCCTGCCTTCTCCTTATTTCATTCCAAGGTACTGGTCTACTCGCTGATTCCTTGGTCTTTGCTGTGGTCATCAGCTCAGTTTTTGCAGAACCACCTTCAGTTCACCATACCTTCTCCAGAAGCTCACCAATTCCCCTTAGTTTTGAGGAAGAAAAGTTCAAAGGGAAATGAAGCTCTAATTTGACTTCTTGCACTTTTAAAAGCAAAAAAACAAAAACCTCAATTTCTCATCCAAAATAAGAGTTGGGAGGACATTCTAATCCTGCCATGATACACAATAGAGCACTCTTCATAAATAATCAAACAAACAAGGTTGTCCTTGCCCTCAACCCCTAGCTCACAAAAAATTGTATTGTTGGATACCAAAAGGTGGACTGCTCCTGGTTTAGAACAATCAGTTTTTAGGACTAGGATCAGAGTTACAGGCACCAGGATTCTCAGCTTGCTGAACCATATGGGGTAAGAATCTGAGAGTGGTCTCAATATGTTCAAAGGGTGCCAAGATGAGGAAGTCTGGTTTAGATTGTGTATTTTAGAAACACGAGAGCATAATAACAACTATAAACCATTGAAACCATCGGAACAATTTGTTCTTCCTCCGCTACAGGCTTTGAAGAAAAGATGAAGTTTAACTGGACACATTGCAGTTGAAATAATCTGGTTCTTTCCCCGTGTTTGTAAACTGTCTTGATTTTATCTTTGAGGATGTCAACAAATCTGGCCAATAACCATAGAAAGAATTAGCCTGTTAAACAGCAATTCTCCCTCCAATTCTGATTGTATCTCTCCAGTGCAAATTTCACAACTCATCTCAGGAATCTTGAGAACTAGCGTATTGGCATGGGGGGGAAAATTGTTCAGACTTCTTCATTTCTTAATTTTCACAAGAACTTGCATCCCACCAGAAAGAGCATGTGACAGACGGCTTACAAGCAGGGACAACTGCAAGGGTAGTAAAAGAAGCTCAAGAAGGTGATGGCAATAATGCTCCACTTTTTTTCATACCTGCTATATTGCCCTCTCATCTCCCCTGTATATGGCCCTGGCTATAAGCCAACTTTTCTTTGTGTATAGTTGGAATTCTAGGTGTAAAAGTATTTTGAAATGAAAGGGGCCATGGGTTTATTGGCACATGAAAGTATGGCTGTATTTTGATTATAAGTCAGTCAGTCAGTCAGTCAGTCAGTCAGTCAGTCAGTAAGTAATAAACAGGCAAGCAAGCAAACAAGCTCACACTTTGCCCTCATTGTCTATAACTGGAATTGGACTAGATCTTGGCTTTGCAAGACATAATGGTAAGTTAAAGCTATTGTACAAAGTCAATATTTCTAAAATGTGCCAAAGAAGGTCTAACAACCAAATTACTTTTAATATCTTGGCTTCACTTAATGCACTTCTTTGTAACGTGGGTTCTTTCCTATGGCCCATTAATATAAGCCAGTGCTGTTTTCACCTCTTGTGCATTTATCTATTGTTAGCAGCAAGAGAAGAGATGAAAACATTGTAGGAAACATTCTTTCCTACAATTTTTTGTGTGCCTCAACTCATGCCAGGCAGGTGCCCACAGTAATATTAGTTTGGCTTCTTGATTACTTTTGTTTGTGTGGTGGCTCCTCCGATCGCTGAGTTTGCCCTTTATAGGACTGCTTTTCCAAACAGATTCACCAGGCTGCAGTCCTTGTATTCTGAAAGACAGGAAGGGGGCCTGGATTTCCTTTGTCTCCATGATCCACATCAGTTAGCATCCAGTCAGGAGGTCTGTTCAGGATGAAAAGAATATGGGATTGTGTAAGTTTCATTTCTTTCAAGAGAGGGAAATGTCTTTCTTTTCAAAGTACCTCTTTCATTTCCTGTGCACAGAGTGGCTTTGTCTTGAGTAGGATAATTAAGTTGTTGACCTTCTGTAGGGGTCAGATGGTGCTTCCTCTAGGAGAAAGATAAAAACTGTCAAAAATGGGCTTGGAGAATGCCTGCCAGATAGGTGACGTTCCATCATGTCTGATAAATGTGCAATAAAGGGAATTTGTAATTGTCTGCAATCAGCTGATCCCCCAAATAGTAAGGCACAGAAATCATTCAAGGTTTTTTTAAAAATTCTACCTTTTCTGCTTTGGCTGTCTCCTCTCCCTGGAATTTGATTAGGGAGGTTGCAATTGGATGCTTGAAAAGTTAGATTTTAATCTTCTGCAATTTAATTGTCTGTTCCCTGGCCACAAGGTAGTTTTCAAAACAAGTAACCAAACCCAAGGAATTTCAATGCTAACACAAAAGTTATATCTCATGTTCTTTTTACTTGTTTTATAGGATTCACCCCTGCCGACTGAAAAATAAATTCCAGCAATCTCATATCAAATCCACTGAAAACTTGTTCAATGATTCATTCAGTTTTTGATTTTTTTCCCTTTTTTAAATAGCAGTTTTAAAAATGTTATTAGATTGATATCCTGTCTTATTCTGTTTTATAGAACCCAAGGTAGTACCTAATGCTCCTTCCTCCTATTTTTCCCACAGCCACCCTGCAAACTAGGTTGGACTGAGAGGGTATGACTATTCCAAAGTCACCTAGCCACCCTAAGGAAGATCTAGAATTTATGGTGTCACCATTCCTAATCCAGCACCTTATCACTACATCAAATGGGTTCTTGTGCAATGTAGATTCGGGCAGTTTAATACATAGCATTTATTTCATTCAATTTATGACCAATGTGGCCTTTTGTCAATTAAAATTGTTTTGGATGGGAAGATGACTAACATAATGACCAGGGAGGGGAGCAAGCAGCTATTTAGCACCTGTTTATTCAGAATTCGATGCAAATTAATATACTGTTCCTCATGACCTCCTTGTTATAGGATCCCTGCTACTTTACCAACAGAAGAGACAAAATATTTCATTCACAATTAAAAAATGAAATGACGTTCATGAAACATACAATATTAAACTACATGTGGACATTCAGAAGTAATAATTATCATTTTAACAGAACTGTAGGGTCACTATGATTAGAGAGAATATCACCAAATAATCCATTTTTATTTGAAATCCAGAAACCGAACACTGAGAAGAGTTTCACTGCAGCTGGGTAAATGCAGTATCATGATCCATCCACTAGTTCAGCATGTTTGTATGAAACATGAAATGAAGAACATTTTTCACATTTTTTTATATGTCTCTACTTATGTGGCTCCTTCTCTTTGAAATCACAAAATCATAAAATGTAAGCATTGGAAGATATCTTGAAGATCATCTAGCCCAGGGGTGTTAAACTCAAGGCCCAGGGGCCAGATCCAGCCAGCAGGGTACTTAGATCTGGCCCGTGGGGCCACCCTGAAAATAGCAAAAGATCGGCCTGCGATGCTTCTGCCAGCAAAAACTGAGCTCAAGAGCCCGTTTTCACTGGCAGAGTGCTCGGGCCACCACAGTCGTCCCTGACATGAGTGACGTCAAGCTGGCCATGCCCACCTTGGGCCCCCAAGGTCAAACACAACCCTGATGTGGCCCTCAATGAAATCAAGTTTGACACCCCTGATCTAGCCCAACCTCCTGCTCAGTGCAAGAATCCACTACTATAGCTTTCCTGACAGATGGCAACCCGTCTCTGCATGAACACTTCCAGTGAAGGAAAGTAGTCTGCTCCATTGTTGAACCGCTCCGTAAGATGGTGTTTTGGGTCCTTCTAGTCTTCTGTAAACATCTCTTTCTGAAGGCAACCCACCCGCATCCTCCAGAATTTGTCTTGACAATGACATACAATCCCTTCCCTCTAGAAATGTATGTCTAAGGAAGAGGAAAAAGAAAGTCTTTTCATGTCAAAGCCTTCTGGCTGACACATTGAGAGGACAATTTTAAAAACTGACTTCAATAGCAAATTGGGCAAGGCCTAGGGGGGAAAAAATATGGTATTTTTTAAAAAAAGTGTTCAAAATTATCTGCCTTAATATAAACAGCTAAGAAAGGGGGGAAATAAAGCATTTTGGGGCATGAATTGTGCAATAGGCCAGGGTCTTTCAAGCTGTTTTGTGTGTGTGCATGTGTGTGAAAACCTGGAATTTTGTGAAAATTTCATGAGGGGACTTCAAGGGGTGGGGGTGTAACTTGATTAAAACTATTTTTCTCACATTAGAGCTTTGCCAGTTAATCGGGGGTTCTAGGATTTTTTTCCCCCAAAGTTTCCAAAGCCTGAAAAGATTTGAAACACCCTGCTATAGTTCTTACAACCATCCATCCCCTGAATTTAACCAGCTAGAAAACTCAACAGGTTCCCTGGGTTCACCTATGCCTGAAGGTGGGCCAATGATTTTAGTTGCAATCAATGCATTTAGCAGGGAGCTATAATACTGGGAATTACTTCTCTGGATAATACGGTATCTTGCATATAATCCAGATACTACCGGTATGTCGCATTGCATTTCCTGATACAACATAAAGAGCCTTGGTAAGAACCTTGGTGGCGCAGCAGACTAAAGCACTGTTAAGTAACAACAGCTGCCTGCAATTACTGCAACTTCAAATCTCACCAGGCTCAAGGTTGACTCAGCCTTCCATCCTTTCGAGGTAGGTAAAATGAGGACCCGGATTGTGGGGGCAATAAACTGACTTTGTATTAAAAAAACACCGCTTAGGGGGGGCCAAAAGCCCTACTAAGCAGGTATATACAAAAGTATGAAGGCTATTGCTTAATGCATTGTAAGCCACCCTGAGTCTCCAGAAAAGGGTGGCATATAAATCGAACCAATAAATAAAATAAATAAATAAACATAAAATTTTCGTCAAAGCAAGCTGGGCTCTTCATGAACACATTGTTGACTGTGGTCTTACTTTCAGGAGGGGTCCTTGGTGCTCTCTGAGCTTGCTTGTTTTCTTGCAGATGTTTCATTACCCTAAGTAACATCAGCTTCATCAGTGCTTTCAGGACCAATTCAGAGTGCTGGCTGTTCCCCTTTAAAGCCCTGCATTAACTGTGTTTCAGGGTATCTACGTGACAATCTTTCCCACCCAGATTTAGCCCAGCCAATGAAATTACCAAAGGAAGGGGGGGTGAAAATGTACCTTTTCATCTTTTCCAGTAGTTGGTTGGGATGTGAGTGGCCTGTAAGCCCTGTAAATAAATAATACCATCATATCACCCACCAAAAGGAATGAACCCCACACACCCCCAAGTTCCAACTTTTAGAAAAGCTTTAAAGAGCTGTGGTGGCTCAGTGGTTAGAATGCAATATTGCAGGATGACTCTGCCCACTGCCAGGAGTTCGATCCTGACAGGGGTCAAGGTTGACTCAGCTTTCCGAGGTCAGTAAAATGAAGACCCAGATTGTTGGGGCCAATATGCTGACTCTGTAAACCACTTAAAGAGGACTGTAAAGCACTGTGAAGCAGTATATAAGTTTAAATGCTATTGCTATTTACACACTATTGTTCCATGGTGCACAAAGGTGCAAATAGTGTAAAGGTTGCTGGGCTAATAATAAGTTAGGTCTTTAACTAGTATCTTCATTGTTTGTTTCAGTTACAAACTCTCTTGAGTCCCCTGCTGAAGGAGGCTGACTATAATTTATTGTATAATAAATAAATTCATTTTTCTTGGCAGCAATACATAAGTGGTTTGGCATTGCTTTGAGGTATTCTTCTTTTTTTAACTTTGTGGTCTCATGCACAGCCATGGTGTCCCCTAAAAGCCCCCTATCCAAATACTAATCAGGCACTGCTCTGCTTAACTTCCAAGTCCCAACAAGTTTGGTGAATTGGCCCCAATTATTTCTTTAAAAATCTGGATAAAAACAATGGAATCATAAACCTTTCTAGTGCCACCTATTCATATTGCTCTTTTGATTTCTTTTTAAATCAAGTTTGGTCAAGCAGTTCAAACAGTTCTGTTTCCAATAAATCTTTAAAATATTTCTGAATGATCCTTAATTTTCTTTTCTATTACATGGCATCAAACTTTAAGAATTCAGCCAACAAGTATGCCAAATAAAGACATTTTCAACATTCCCCTGTTTTTCATCCTCCCACTCTGAAACCAACTCTGGAATTCAAAGACGAATTAAAATCCCTTCATATTCTCCCAAAAGTTCTCTGCAGCCTTCTCTAATGCCCTTGCAACCCACAAACACATTTAAACAATTCCAAGCTGGATATTTAGGTTCTTTACTGGGCATTGTTCCTTTTGTCAAATGCTGCATTAAACATGAAATATGGATGGGCTTGTATGAAGAAAATGCTAAAACAATTTGGGCATCAATTAAGAGAGCAAATAATCTTTCTGCTGCTTTTTTTAACTTATCCATAAATCATCAGGTCTGGGGGTGGGATTAAGTAGTCTTTCAGGGAAGCCCACTGAATTCTCCACGGCTGTACTCAGACCTTCTTGAGTACTTCATGCAAAGAGAGATGAAAGCCACTTGGAGGACAGTAGACCCTCTACTGGTCTTGAAACCCTGGTGAACAGAAACCCTGCTCTCAATTGTTGGAAGAAATATCCTTCTGGGTTCAGCTCCAAGTGGGGAAAAAGACACTGGAAACATGGAGACTGCTTGGAAAGATGGTTTAATGGTGGACAGGATCACATGGCTTGAGTTCCTGAACAGAAAAGGGGTCCAGTTGCTGTGAGTCCCTGGGTTTTTATGCCCTCTCTGGGTTTTGAACTTCCTGGGGCACAGGAAGAGTATCCTGATTGGTTGTCCCCCCCAGGGGGTGGGGGTCTTAGCTAGCCTTGCTGGCTGATATAATTTTTCTCAGGTGCCATGTGGTGAGTTTCTGTTGCTACATGGGTCCTATTGTGTTGCAGATGATGGTCCATTGACAAAGATGGGAGGGAATTGAGTTTCTGCCTGTGGCCCATTGACAAAGGGTGGGGGGGCAGGAAGGTGGGAGCTGCTTCATCTTTAAAACATGCTTCTCCATTTCTCATCCAGGGAAACATAATATTCTGCCTTTTTAATATTTCCTAAAATATTTCATTCTTCTAGGAAAGGGGTGGGTGCTAACTTCCTACACTTTAAAGCCAGCTCTGTTTTTCTTTCAGTAATTCTGGGTGGTAAACAGATTAAGACAGGGCGAGGCTTTGGGCTTCTAATGAAACATCCTAAAGACTAATGCATGCATAGTGACATGAAATTCCCCTTAATGGCCATGCATAGCCTCAGCGGCACAGTGTGTCTTCAGCTATTTGTGTGCGCCATATGTATAGAATTTGAGAAAGAGATGAATAATAGCTAAGTTACTGTTGAAGGTGGCTAGATTTGCCTCTCTATCCCATGTATTTTTATTAAACAACAACAGCAGAGTGTTCAATGAACAACAGAGTCTTCAATGAGTGTTCAAACAGAGTCTTCAGCAACCGAGTGGTCAATGCCTGAAATGCACTACCTGACTAACTTTGGCAGAGAGTGTCCATGTCATACTTCTATTCACCATAATACAGGCAAGAGTAACTGAATAAGAGTGTTCTAGATTTTAAGATAACTGACTTCAACAAGCTAAGAGAAAGAATGTGAAGGATTCCATGGATGGAAATCCTAGAGTGAAAAACAGATCAGCATGCTTGGAAAACTCTGAAAAACAAGATAACAAAGGCCCAAACAAAAGCAATACCACAGGAGTAAAAATAAGACACCTGATGAAATCAGCATGGTGGCACAAAGAGCTTTCGGACAAACTGAGAGACAAAAAGAACAAGTATAAAAAATGGAAAGATGGGTTAGTGGCTAGAGCAGAATACCAGCAAATAGCCTGAATCTGCAAGGATGGCGTCAGAAAAGCTAAGCCTCAGAATTTGCTAAGACTTGCAACAAATGCCAAAAAAAAAACCCACAAAAAACTTTACTTCAATATGTAAAGAACAAGAGGAAAGTCAAGGAAATGGTTAGTTCATTAAGTGTGAGAAAATGGCAAGAAAGAGACAGAGAGCAGGGAGACGTTGGAATTGCTTAATTCCTTTTTTCTTTTCTTTTTTGCATCTGTCTTTATGCAAAAGGGGTAAAAAACAGTCCAACTTGTCAAAAGCAGCACTGTTAGAGACAAAAAAGGAATGCAGGTCAAAATAAGTAAGGAATTGATTAGAAAACATCTAGCAGTTCTTAACAAGTTCGGGTGTCCTAGAGCTGATGGTTTACACCCGCAGGGTACTGAAGGAGCTGGCAGATGTGATCTCAGGATCATTACATGAGATCTTTGAAAGCT
Organism: Pantherophis guttatus; assembly: GCF_059756535.1. Taxonomy (NCBI): domain Eukaryota; kingdom Metazoa; phylum Chordata; class Lepidosauria; order Squamata; family Colubridae; genus Pantherophis; species Pantherophis guttatus. Next base: position 197,479,570 of record NC_142063.1, on the reverse strand, counting down.
CCTGGGGCATATTGAACTTTATAGCGCAGTTAAACATCAGCACAGGAAATGATTTATGATATTTTATATTATGCCATAAACTGTTTTAATGATAATTTTATCTCACAAAAGGTTTTATAAAATATGCCAAATTTTACTTCCATGGGAGTTATGGATTTTAGATACTCACTATTAATTAGCCCATTTGGAGGTACGTTGGTTCATAAATTGTGGCCCCGTAATGCACCGTTTCACCCAGTTAAATGAGAATGAGATTTTTACTGGTATATACATTGGACTCTCCAAAGAATGTATTTCAGAGAATGGACATCAGATTCTTTTTTATGTTGGAGGTATAAGAATTTTGAAGACTCACTCACCATATGATATGGTCATGTGATTATTTAGTATGTTTTGGTTATTATTTAATATCTTTTGGAGATAGTGTAATAATGTACATTAGTATATTTGTGGGAAAAGCTTAGAATGTTAAAGATATTAATGTAATGTTGAATTATATACCAAAGCTTTGGAATCTGACAGTTTATCAGAAATTGTGGTTGTATCTAGCACAGGAAGGGAGTGACATTTTCATTTTGTTGTACCAATACAACTACTGAATCTTCTAATCTTGTAGCAGAAGGCATTCCTCACTTTGTTAGACTTGAAACAAGCACAGGAAAATGTTTACAAAACATCACCAGGACTATGGAAACTTTAAAATCACGTCCTTAATATACTCATAACACCCATTTCCCTCCTCCCCTCCCCCTGCCTTTTACACTTTCATCATCTTTGTTAGTTTTAACATAGGGAATCTTGTCATTGCAAACATCTGGTGGGCAAATGGAAACTTAAAAATATTAGATTCTTTATTACAAAATCTACCAGAACCTACTGTTGCAGGACAAGAATTTAAATTTAGTTTCAAGAATCAACATGAAAGATACTTTAATTTTTAGCTCGGGATGGATGCTTGGACATCTCCAAATGCATAATCAAAGCGGAAGGGAATAAAACTTGTATATGAAATTCACAGGCATAAGATGTGTGTTTAGAAAACATTTCTTCATTTTAAAAAAATAATTGAAATAAAATGCAGTATTTCTCCATATAGCACAAAATATGCTGTGGGCTTTGTTTGCTGTTCAAATGATAAATTCACTTCAAGTCCCACAAGCTGATTTCCATTTTTACATCTATTTCTTTTTAAACCAGTTTGTGATGCACAAATCGGGTACCTATAACCTTGAGCCTCTTTTCTGTACCCATCCCAAGTTTAATTATTATTTCTTAAAATAGCACAATTTTAAAGCAAGACATAGATAAAAATTGTAGCGTAAGGGTTAGAATGCAATGTAATTTAAAAAGAAATCCTCTCGGACTCATCTCCAGCTAAGAGAGAGAAAAGAGATAATCCCAATCACACCCACATCCATGACACCCTCATTCAATTTGCCTAATCCCATTGTATTTCACATTCTTAGACAGAAATTATTTAAATAGAGCCAATTCACTTTCCTTTTCTTGCACTGTTCTACTTTTCTGTTTTTCTCATTGTTTCTTTGTCGTAACAAACACAGTCATGCTATGGATTGAATTAATTTTTATTGCAATTGCTTGAAAATAATTTCCTTTTCATCCAGATCCAAACTATAGCTATTTTCCCTTCCACAGTAACAGAATATTTATTCTTTGTAGTTTAGGGTTGAAATGAGAGATCCTTGGTGTTTTCTGAGCTTCGTTATTGTTGTTTTTGTCTTATACAAGATAATGTCTGAATTTAGGGGACACTATGACCAGTATTAAAAATCAATTTCTTAAATAGGAAAATACAGAATGAAGAAAAATATAGGAAAAGGTCCCCTATTTTGAGGGATCCATGGTGCTTTCTGAGTTGGTTGTTTTCTTATAGACGTTTCATTACCCATGTTGTGACCTAGGCTTCCTGAGTCATTAAAACATACTAGTAGTCCCCAAAAATCTCTTTTATTGCAATAGCTGTGAATTACATTCATTTGCAGCTGAGTCCCAATTAGTTGCAAAAAGTCCTTCAGGAGAAATCCTTCGGGATAATCACCAACCTTTATCTCCCTTGACACTCTGCCAAAGACCTACTTGGCAAAGCTACATGGAGTCCAGAATCAAACAGATGCTGACTGGGAACTGAATTAACAATGTTGCTTTCCTGCAAAGGCCATGTGCCTTTGCTCGTCTTTGAAGCCTTATGGGAGGGGCAAATCATCTCCAGACCTTACTCCCGAGTCGTCCCTTTAGTTTTAACTGTTCTTGCCTTCTAGCAGCTCTGTCCATGCACACACTAGGAACAGGCTCCTCCTGTTCCTCTGCCTCTCTGATATCTGACTCTGGAGGCTCTGGAGTCCGCGCATAACTCCCAGATGGCCCTGGCTCCATCTCTGCCTCTGATGCAGAGCTCTCATCCGAGCCTTCCCCAGACTCCAGGACTGACCCACATTCCTCCCCAGCCTCCTCACTGTCCAACACCGCTGCCAGCTCCGCAGGCTGCTGGCGGACCACAACAATCCAAACTAGGTAACATCATCAGAGTATTGATGTTACCTAGTACCTAGTGCACTGATGATGTTAACCTAGTTTGGGTAACAAAATGTCTGCAGGAAAACAACCAAACTCAAAAAGCGCCATAGGTGGCCTTTTTCTGCAATTTACTTCTTCTGCATTTTCCTACTTAAGAACTAACCCATATTGAACAAAAATATGTTGAACTAATACTGGTCACAGTGTCACCTAAATTGGGACATTATCTTGTATAAATGAGTTGAAGGAAAATGGGAGGAATGGCAAACTCTGTTTTTTATATTGAAATTGATTTAAAAAAACTTCATAGTGAATTACTTTGTATGCGAGTCTATTGCCTTAAAAGCGTTCCTAGGAGGGCATTACCTAAAATGATCCTGCATAGTTTTCTCTCTATTTCTCACAGGTTCTTTTCATTTATTTCATGCATTTTAAAACCATGTCTCCACTTAATGATGCCTCAAGCAATTTACTATTAAATTATAAAAGAACAAATATATTTACATAACAGAATCAAGGCATATGAAAATAATATGTTATAATAAAACAAAGAGGAATAATTTCCAAAGAAAACATTAGTCACGAAAACCCTAGCAGTCCAATTTCATTTTTACTAGATACTAAAAAGCCTATAATGGAATATTCAATCTAGCCTTCCTAGAGATCACGAACAAATATCTAGTGCTGAGACAGAAGATTAAAACAAGCTTTCTCAAATTTATTATCCTGCAAGGCAGCAATTAGCAGGTATGGTCAACTTGTATAGTCAGGCACAATTGTTGGCTCTTCAAATAAAGCCAAGTTACAAAGGCATACTCTTATTATACACAATACAATTACAATACTCTTTTTCTTTACATGTGTATATCCTACATGTTGCAAATCCATTAATACTTACTCTTATGTATGGCCACTTGGAATTCAGTACAGCATGTTTAATGATGTTTCACTGATGAACTTAAAAATAGGGTGTTTAACCAATAAACAAAAAAAATATATACTCGAATTTTGTAAAATTCAGAAATTCAGAAAATTCATTGCAGTTTGAGAAATTCACCACTCAGGAATTATTATATGTATTTTAAATTTGCTTTCTGAAGAAAAGAAATAATAAAAACAGTTATCTTTAAAATGATATTCCCTTCCATGAGAGGCAATAGTAATTTAATGTAATTTAAATATTAGCTTAATTCAACTGTGGTGATAAGCCTTTGACTTACAATTTAATTAGCAAAGGTTCAAGAAATGATAATCTGTTAAATATAAATATCTGACAATCTGGATCTTTGTGATAAAATTGTGATTGATGCACAGCCAAATTACATATAGTAAGTATGACTTTATTTTGGATGTTATAAAATCTGAACCTCTGGTTATAACTGATACTTGGAAAAATGCTTTCTGTCTCTTTTATTTATGTACTTATGTAGGGGCTTTTCCAGTCCCTACATTTTTTTTCAAATGCTTTTGGTAAAAACAGAATTTTTAAAAAGTTAAATAAATCTAAAATACACAATTTGATTGCCATTAATCAACTTGTATAATTTATTCCTTGTTCAAACTAGTTTCCTTATACAAAGTCCAGGTGAATCATTCATTCGTTATTTATTCATTCATTCACTCACTCACTCACTCCATCAATTTGTATAGCTGCCCTTCTCAAATCAGTGACACCAGGGATGAACAATATCTTACTTCAACAGGGTAGCTGCACCACATCTTCCATTTGTCCCTGATATCTCCATGCCATTTCCCACCATGATCCAGGAGTATCTGCTTGAGTTAGGCACCTCCCTCTTTCTAATAATGGACAGTTTCCATGGTACCAAAAAGACACAAGTTAAGAAAACCTCTGGTTGCTAATAATAAAATCAAACAGTACAAGTAAGCTTTGTTATATCCGAGATCAGGTTACTGTTCAAGTGCCTCTGTGTCTGCTTGTGATGTTTGTGTACACATGTTTGTATGTCAACTGCTATACAGCTTGAAGAGGCTTGGAGTTAATCTGTCTGTTTCCTACCTGCTGGAGGGAGAAGAGCAGACAGGTGATAGGAATTAAATTTCACATATGTAAGTCAACTAAGTAGTATTTTGCTGTGAAAAGTATCCAGAACTGGTCTGCTCTGTGACAAGAAGCAGAGAAGAGCAAAGAGAAAAAAATCCTTGCTGTATTTCTGGGTATTCTTTCTCTAAGACTAAGTTACAACATACATGTATTAAAAGCACTCATAATACTTGTTTCCCTTGACAGTATGAAGATTCTTTATTGAAATTCTTGGTGTCCCATAGCGGTTACAGGTAAAGGTGTTCTGATAGGAGATGGGAGTTGAATCGTATTGCTTGCTGGATGTAGGATAGATGGTATCCTCACTCCATCTAGGTAGAGCAAGTTAGTTTAGTAGACGCTGGACAAGCTATAGTTGCTATTCTCCAATGACGAAAGTAATGAGGGGAGGAGGCAGGCATTGAGATTACACTGCTAACTACCTACTTTCTCCAACTTCATTTGGTCTAATCCTGGGAATATTCTGCAGAATGCTAGGCAGAGGAAGTAGCCACCAAACCTATGATTTTCTAGGCATACCCCCACTTCTTACTTACCATTGAGCTAAATGGCTTCTCAGCCGCTGAGCTAATTTTAAATTATAAGCAGCAAAACATACATTTTGCCTGCATCTTTCTCTTCCCATTGTATCCTATTTCTCAAAGCAGCCAGAAATCTTGTTTGGGTATCAGAAATCTTGTTTGGGTATCAGAATCCAAGAAGCTGAGACATGAAAATCAGAGTCAGTTGCTCCACACAGTACTAAAGCTAAAGTTTCAGTCCTAAAAATTGATTTGTGACAACTTTGCAGATGACTTTATATTACCAATGATATTAGCAAGAATATTAAGGTGGGGGGGAGATAGAAAGTTCCTTTTGAATTTTAAAGGTAATAGACAGTAAAGATTTAATTAATGTACACAAACAAAATTATTTTAAATAATTTTAATATTTTTATTATGGAATAAGTTTTAATGTTTTTCTAATAGTCTGCTTTTAGTTTACACCACCCAGAGTCACATTCATGAGATGGATGGCTATACAAATGCAATGAATAAAGAAATGAATTGTTGGTTAACTGTTTTTAAACTACATTCTATTCTAATTTAATTTTAGTTTTAAATGTTAACTATAGCCATTAGTAATTGTCAAATTGGCCTTTAAATACTTTCTCTCTCACAAAAGTGGATTATTAGACAAATAATAGAAAGGCCACATTATACAAGAGTCATTCTCTATGGCAATTGGAAGGATGACAGCCATCCTGTATCCCACATACTACCAGTGGAAAGTGAGACCCGCCTTTGGAAAAAAATAAAACCTTAATTGAGAAAATGAGAGAAACATTAAGCTGGTCTAGGGAGAAGCGAGTTCATTTCTCATTTATATTTAAGGACCTCTCCATCCTTTAGGTAAATCAAGGTCAGCGTGAGTTCTGATGAATAGCCTCTCTTTTTTATGCAGGAAAAATCAATCACAATAGTTAGCCTCCTTCCCACAGATGGTCTACATCAGGGGTGTCAAACTCGCGGCATCATGGCAGCGTCACATGATTTTTTCCCCCTTCGCTTAACCGGGCATGGAGGTGGCCAGTGCATGATGCATCCAGCCCATGGGCCAAGAGTTTGACAGCCCTGGTCTACATAAACTCTAGATCACAACACCCAATCCCTTGCTCTGTTTCATTTCACTATGGTAGTCCTACATCACAATGGTTTCCATGATCAACCTCTTTTTCTCACAAAAACAGGGAACATCATCATCTAGCATTTGTGTGGACATCCCCTTTTCTCTCACAGAGCTTCAACAGCCTATGAGCAGAGAAGGAGCAGGCAAGGAGTCTCTCCCAGGCTGCTACTCCAAGCTTCTTTTTATATGAAACTAGACAGCCGGTGTCCCATTGGTCATCATTTCAGAGGTAAATAGAGAAACTGAATTACCACAAGTGGCAAAAAGTAGTGTCCCTCTCCCTTCTTCCCTCCCTCTGGAAAGGTGTGCAGGTGTGCTCAAGAAGTGGATCGGGGGGGTCACATGGGTCAGGAAGAATGAATGGGGGCATGGGAAAGGTGCCACATAGGTCTGGAGCAGGGGTGGGTTCTACTTATCTTTACTACCGGTGCGCACTCTTCTGTGCAGAAGCGTTTTGATGATGTCAGACTCAGTGGGTGGAGCCTCCCGCCAGTTTTACTACCGGTTTTATAGAACCGGTGCGAATCGGGGGCAGCCCACCACTGGTCTGGAGGCACATGAATGGGCAGTGTAGATCCAGAGGGGAGTGTGGGAGTCATCAAGGTATATGAGAGGTGCCACAAGGTCAGGTCAGGTGCATGGAAGGGTTGCATGGGCTCTGTGGGAAAGATGCTGTACAGGTCAGAGAGGGAAGTGAAGGATGGCATGGGTTGGGAAGGATGCCTGAGGCTGCTTTGGAGTGTGCGAGAGGTGCTGTGCAGGTCAGAGATGGTGTGTGGGGGCATGATGTGGGTTGAGAAAGATGTGTGTGAGTGCCCATGAAGTGTTTTGTCGATTGCAGAAGGCATGGGGGGATTAGGGAGGATGTGTGAATGTGTGTATGAGATACCATGTGGGTCAGGGAAAGCACACAGAGGCCAGTAAGAGTTGTGAGAGTGCACACATGGCAGTGTGGGCAAGGAAGGGTGCGTGGAAGTTCCTTCCTTCCAGTTCCTCCCTCCCTTCCTTTCACCTTGCCATCCCATCAGGCAGGTAAGTGGCTGCTAATAAGTAGGCAGGCGCAAGGGATTGCAAGTGGCTGGGAAGCTATCACAAATGGTCACAATTAACATTACATGGCAGCAGCTCAGTAGAGCTGAATCAGCCCAACTTTCAAAAATTTCATTCTATCAGGACTCATGAGTCCCAGATTTTGGATGCATTTTTTAAAAATTTAGCCCATCTGAGGTACCTTGGCTCAAAAAGTGTCGCCGTCTGATGAATTATTTTGCCCAGTTAAAGGAATGAGAGTTTTAGCAGTGTTATAGATACCCCAGGATAAGCTGGCATCAAAAGAAGCAAAAGGCAGAAAATAAATTAATTAGTAGAATCTACAAATTTCTTCTACGCTATAAATTGGAAGAAGAGACAGGCAAAGAAACGATGATTAAGTGGGCTCAAAACATCAAACACACAATACCTTTGGAAAAATGGGAAAAGTTCTGGCAGGTAAATCTAAAATTAATGAAAGCAACGGTGTACAAGGAAAACCAACTGAAAATGTTTTATAGGTGGCACATGTCTCCAGCCAGACTGGCAAAAATACAGCCTAAAAATAGCCCGATCTGTTGGAAGTATAAAAAGATACAAGGGACTTTCTATCATTTATGGTGGACTTGCTCGGCAGCAAAGAAATTTTGGTCTAACATTAAAAAATGGTTGGAACAAATAACAGAAACACAGATAGAAAAAGAACCAGAAACATTTTTATTAAGAATCTTTAACAAATCATACCCTAAAGATATTAAATATCTCATAATTCACATATTAACTGCTGCAAGAATAACTTACGCAAAAAATTGGAAGCAAGAAAGAACACCAAAAGAAACAGAAGTAATAGAAAAAATCTTAGAATGTGCTGAAATGGATAGGTTAACCAAAGAAATACAAGAAAGAGAAGAATCAGAACATTATAAAATATGGAATAATTGGTATAATTGGTTAAAAATGAGAAATAAACAAAAAAATATAGGGGAAAATATTATCGATTTAAATATATAAAAAATGTGATTAGATTAAGGAGAGGTGAAGGAATATATTATAAGTAGAATTGTAGAATGTCACTTTGAAAAAATGCTTAAGAAGAAATCATAATCTTTTTGTGTATATGTTGTATAAATGTTTGTTGTGTATATGTTATGTTATGTCTTTTTTAATATTTATACTCAATAAAAATTATTTTAAAAAAAAGAAGCAAAAGGATCTAGAAGCAGAAAGAGAAATGTGAATGAGAGAGCTGTGAAAAAAGTGCCCTGAACCTAACACATTTCCTGTCCTTAGACACCCCTCCCCCAAATGGAGGGGGAATCTTGTGAATCTCCACAGAATTGTGGAGGTGAAAGGGATCCCAAGGACCATCTATTCTAGTCGAACCTTCTGCAACATATAAGAAAACCATTTTAAACTTTCCCTGAGAAGTGGCTGTCAAGCCTCCTTTTCCAGTCTTCCAGAGATGGAGACCCTGTAATCTTTCATCCTTCTGTGGGATGAAATTGTTCAAAGCTTTCATTATTGATGGTGTGGAAATAGCAGCAACTTTTTTTCCCCATCTAATGAATGAATGTTATGTCTCAGTCTGTCTTAGGCAACAGTGGACCTCCTTTCTCTTCCCTATATAGCCCTTTATCAACCCAAGTGGGAACTCTGGGTGTTGCAGCTTCAACACCGTTAAAGGGCTAATGAAGAAAAGCTGTTTTGCCTCCCAAAAAACAGGCCTCGCAGACGGTTGTCCACTGACTTGGTCTAGTTTTTATTTATCTCTTCTTTCATGATGGAGAGGCAATAAATATAACCCAAGTCTAACAGGGTTCATTTCGGAATCTATTACCCATGAATATTAATCACACCGGGAAAGATCCTCCTACAGGTATTTTCCATATTATGCACAGGAAAGAATTATGGACTGTACTACTTCAGACTGCAGACAGGAAAGGTGCCAAACTTTCAATGCCGCCATGTAAGAAATTCCATGTATATAGTAAACTAGCAGGCAGAGGGGAAAGGACGCCATATAAACATATCTATTCACACATCATAAAGTAGTAGAATCTGGATGAAACAACTTTACCATTTAGGACTTTCTACCACGAAGGCTCCCTTGTTCAGGATACTGTGTGTACAATTCAGTCAAAGGCATGTTTACTTAGAAGACTAAAATCCTGGCTACTCCCTTCGAATGATGCTGCACCCACTGCAGATCTCTGCGATTTAAAAATCCAGTGGGCTGGCTGTTGGCTGGGAAAGGATCACCCAACCACTATCACAGAGGGCCACTGGGAACATCTGGTGAAATGAAAATTGAACTCGGAGTAAGGCAGCTTTCCACATCCCACTCCTAAACCGGGTTATTCACAACAAATCCGTTTTAATGTATTCCTCCATTTTAAACTGGAGTGGGTACAGGTTGCAGCCAGGAAGAATCAGCTAAATTGAAGCCAAGACTTTAACCAGTTCTCTTTGCTTTGCCTGTTTGTTTTTGCAAAGAAAGGGGCACAGCTCTCTGAAACAATGCTCTCTGATCCACTGCTTTGTGTCAATGAACTCATCTTGTGTGCTGCTTTTGATTCCAAGTCAAAAGTCATCCTGTGTGGGCTTTCCCATAGACAACAGAGCAAGACTGTACAGTTTATACTGTCTCCTGTCCTTTTCCATTTCTACTCAATCACCCTTGCAATGCCACTGGCATTGAATCTATACAAGGGAAGCTTTTTTGTAAAGCGATGTCAGCTCAGACACTTTTCCTATAATAAGAGAATGTCATTTCTAACTGCCAATATTAGTGTTTTACAGCCCTTTACTATCATTGCACAACATCTTGACACATAAAAGTTAACAGTGTATCCGAAATGCATGCCAAATACAAGCTTGACTTAGATGGATTAAATATGTTTTTTTGATTCATAGGATCTCGTGAATTTACATTACCCAGAAACCAGCTGCAGATCTTATGTGCAAGAAATTGTTTTCACCACACTGTCCCTTAATCTGGTATATATTATGATATTTCCATCATCCTAGCCATCAATTTGTAGCCTTTAAATAAATCGTAACATACTCAACATTTCTCCAACATTTCACATGTACCCAGAGATCATAGATCAAACTTGAATGTTCCAGAGAAGGATTCACCAAGATTTTCTTCATGGGGATCATCTACACATTCCCCCACACACACACTGGGCTTCAGTGGGGCCTCATTTTGTTTTAAGGATGTACCACTATGCACATGTTTGGTCTCATCCATAGATCATAGCTGAGGCCACCTATGCATATTTAGTAGATTGATAAAAATGGTGTTTCCCATCTTTTCTCAACACAAGTCTTCCTCTAAACACAATATGTCCTGGTTCGTTATGGCAGAACAGGGATTGGAGTCTACTCAGATCCTTTTAGCTTCAGAGCACAGCCCTTCCTCTCCAATCCCTGGTGAATTCCCTCCATGGCATTTTAGCAACAGGAACACCAGAAACTGGATACAAAATGCTGGCAAGATATTTCATGGGCCTCTCATTAACCCAGCTAGATCAAACTGTCTGATCAAGCAACTTGCAGAGTAGAGTAGGAGAATTTGCCCATTAGGGTCTCCCAACATCCCTGCCAAAAAAGCAACAGATCAAAAAGTGATGCAGTCAGCAAAAGAGAAAAAGAAAAACGAGACAGAAAGAGCACTGAGTGTATGAGACAGATGAGCAAAAGAGGTGAGAGCCTGGGAGAGATGAGGCATGCAACAGAGTGAAAAAGCAATTGAGTAGGTAATGGAGCCACAGGGCTGATGGAGAAAGGGATGATGTGAGAGATTTTTTTTCCCTGACTTTATGGAGAGGAAGAAAGCATATTAAATCTAATGTCTGTGTCCTTGGTATGAGCATTTTAAGGATAAAGGATACTGTTTGATCAGTACTTTAGTGGGAAATGATGAGGGCCACCTAGACCTACAGCTTTGACCGGGTAGTCAAGCAAAACTCCAAGATGGCAATAGCAAATTTTCCATGCTGTTGTTAGTTGTATTGATAGATGTACTGTCAACAACACTGTAAGGCAGGGGTGGTATTCACTTACCTTCGCTACCGGTTTGCAAATGTGAGCGTGCAGGACCTTCCGCCCATGTGCAGAGCATCAAAAACAGGACATGATTACATCCGGGCGGGTGGGTGGAGCCTTCCGCTGCCACCGCTACCTGTTCACCTGAACCAGATAGAACCAGGTGAATGCCACCACTGCTGTCAGGTATGTTGGGCTAAGAGAGGGAGTGAGTGGTCCAGTCATCCTAGAAACTCTGAGGGTAAGGAAGGTCTTGACCGCCTGTCTTCCTAGGGCAAGTCCAAACCCTTAGCCAAGAAAACTTCACCACCAGGAGATCAACTGAATTCAAAGGAGATTGCATTTGTTATTGTGCTCCTTCACAAAATTGGTTGGTGCTTTATGACAAGGATTATCACAGCTCAATTTATTACATAATTGCTCTTATCTGTAAAGCACATACAGCATACAGCACCTTACATATGTTTTGGATTACAACTCCAACTCCTATGAGCCTCAGCCAGAATTGCCAACAGATTTTCTTTAAGGAATTGTGCATTACTGAAATTCTTGTCCATCATTTCTGGAATGAGCAGATTGTTTCTCCTTAAGACTTACCGGTATATCCAATAGGGATTTTTCTACTAGCAGAAGAAACGTTGCTGACAAATTGGGAATCCTCTGGGGTATATGTGAACTATAAGTACTTGCATATATTGGACTTCACCTCTTAAGTCTGGATCATTGCTCCCTTAATAGGAAATGACTTTTAATTGCATTGCCATTTTTTTCAGTTGTCCCTGACATTTTAACTATTGCTTTCTGTCCTTAAAAGTGGCTTTAAAATATTTTACGTTAAAAATTAAGTAAAATTTGACAACCATAAATTTGGATAGCTCACAAATGCACTCAGAAGTCTGACTTTTTGCACAAATATTTCTTGGAGAAGCTGAGGGTTGACTGATTTCCCAGAAATAAAAACAGAAGGAATATCTTGTAACATTCCAGGGAGCATGGAAAAATTTCATCTGATTCAGTTATAAAATGTACCCAGTTCTGCTTGACTGTAGTTCACTGTCAACAATGTTCACTATTGCTAGTTCACAAACATACATCTGTGGTGTTACATTACATATTATTAGCCATGAAATAGATTTTTAAAAATTATCCATATCAAAGTCCTCAAAAGAATTCATATATGCTGTGATCAGCATGGTTTATAGATTTTAAGCAGCATGGCACATTGTATTTTACTGCTGGGCTAGGAATCTTGTTAATATTTGCTCAGAATTAAAATCTGCTGATTTAAATGGTATTTGTTTTCAGATAGGTAGGCTGCACCCATTTCTCAGCGGTACAGCAGGGGAAAATGCATGGGACACTCTGCAGGAAGATAAACCAGGCAATATTGTAAAAATTATTGGACTCCTTCTTCGTTTTTACATAAATGAATATAACAGACAGGCAATTAGTACAACCCTGCCTATTGCACCTAAGACTGCTGTTTGGAAATGCAAATATTAGGAGGGTTCTAGCTCATGCATACTTCAGGCCCCCAAAATGATGTTCAGTATCTAGTGTAGGAGTGGTCAACTGTGGCCCATTTACAACCTGTGGATTTCAACTCCCAGAATTCCTGAACCAGCATGGTGGGCTTGGGAATTCTGGGAGTTGAAATCCACAGGTCAAAAGGGGGCCATAGTTGCCCAATCCTACGGTCTTCAGCTAAAGCTGTGGGAGAAGATCTGGAGAATCAATCCAAGTACCAATTTTACTTAGTAAAGTAACTTTACCATCTTTGTAACCTGCCCATTCCCCAAAGTCTTGTACTATGAAATGCACAGAAAATATAAAGAGCTAAATCAGATGAAAGGCCTATTTAGTTCAATCCTTCTGTTTTCACTGCATCCATTCAGATGGTAATAAGAAATCTACAGGCAGATTAGGGACCTCTGGTTCTTTCACAGAACCTACATACATTGTGTACCTCCTGATCTGCGTTTTAAATAAATCTGTAATGGACTTTCTGCTGATAATATCATCCATATATAAGATGGAAACAAACAATATGGGATTAAGAGCCTGTCTTCAACAGTACTGAGCAAAGTGGATGGAAAACACAACTAAAGAATTAACCTGGGGAAGGAATTGTCTTTGCCTTTGGTGTAGAAGAATTTCCTTCCCTTAAGGAGGAAAAATCTGTTGAGTATCCAATGGGGAGTGTTGGCTCCATTCGAGAGGGACTGCAGGAGCCACAAGGGACTATATTAAAAATGCAAGGGAGCTAGCAGCGCGGTTCCTGCTGATCTCCTGGCTTGTAACTCTCCAGGTTGGCAGCGAGGGGCAAACAAGAAGTTAGCCACAGGGAATAAAACGCGAGGGGAGGGGAGAAAAGAGCTGCTGTGATGAGATCAGAAGAAAGAAAACTTTAAAAGGAGGGGAGGGAGAAGGGGGGGACAACAGCTCAGCAGAGAAGGGAAAGAGCCTCGTATAAAAGCATGAGACACACGCAAGGAGAAAACCAGGCTGGACGAAGAAGGGGAGCCCGCCTTTCAGCGCGGGCACCAGCGCTGCTCCCTCTCTTCGTCATCCCAGCACCAGCGGGCCAAGGGAACTGGCCGGGCTCGAGTCCCCGTCCCCCTCAGGCGCCCAGCCAAAGACTTCGACTGTCCCTTCAGACTGGATTTCCCTCTCGGCGGTGGATCATACCCGCGGGGACGAAGAGGCTGAGAGGAGCCGCGGCAGTTCTGCCTGGGAACTAAACCTCGGGCCGGCCACGGCCGTAAGAAGCAGGGAAGGGAAGACCGGGGGAGATCCGAGGGGGTGAAAATTTGGTCCGGGAGAAAATTAAAAGGAGGCTCGGGATTCGCCCTCGAACGGAGCCGAGGCAAGGCGGGAAAACTTCGCGCGGGGGCTCCCAACTGACACACGAGCCGAGCCTGCACTGACAGCCAGCCGCTCTCGGGGCTTTAATGGGCTGAGGAGAAAAGCGCCCCGCGAGACTGAAAGCGCACCCGAGTTGAAGGGGCAGCGCAAAGGCTTCCGAAGGCTGCTGAGGGTGTGTGTGTGTGTGTGTGTGGCACTCTGAAGGACCCGGGTGGCGGGTCTGGTTCTCCTGAGAGACATTGGGGCGAATTCATCCCGGAGGCGAGGCGGGGAAGAGCAGAAATAGCCCCTTCTGGCGCGGACAACAAGCGACAAGACTTCGCAGGAGGGGGACCGACTCCTCCAAGCGGGGCTCACTCCCACTCGCCGCCAGCAGGGGTGGACGCTGCCCGCCCCCTTTCCCGGTGCCTCCGCAGACAGGCCGGGCATCTACAACACCGGCGCCCCGATTTCTCCCGAGGCGAACCAGCCCAGCGGTTCTCTCTCTCCTGTGTATCTCTCCCCCCCGCTCCAACCCGAGGGCTGCCCGGCCACGTCTCTTGGGTCGCGCGGGGCGCGCTCGGAGGCGGGGGGGAGAGAGAGAGAGAGAGAGAGAGAGAGAAGTCCGCGGCAGCTCACCCCCCACCCCCCACCCCAGCGTGCGGCCACTTTTCGCAAGGCGGGCAAAGACCCCATGCGAGCGCCGGGCTGCGAGCGCAGCAGCAGCGACCCCTGCAGCCCGCCCCGTCGCCGTCGGACGAGCGTCCTCAGTCGTCCTTCTCCGCCGCCTCGGAAACCTCCTCCCATCCCGAAGTGGCTCCGCCGTGGTGGTGGCGGTGGCGCGGCGGCAGCGGCGGCGCTGCCTGCGACGACGCTTCCTCTCCTGCTGGCCGGGACGATCCCGAGAGCGGCGCTGCTGGCGCGGGAACTCCTGCTCTCGACTCCTTAGCGGCCGGGCAGGCGGCGGCGGCGGCGGCGGCTGCTATTCCTCCTCCTCCTCCTCCTGCTGCTGCTGCTCAGTTGCCGCCGCCGCCACCGCCACCGCCGCGGAGCCCTAAAGCCGTCCTCTGCAGGAGGATGGTGCGTCTCGTGGCCGAGCTGCTGCTGCTGCTGGGGCTCCTCCTGCTCACCTTGCACATCACGGTGCTGCGAAGCAGCGATCCCGAAGCGCCGCCGGGCAACCACAGCCAGCGTCAGCAGGTGAGAGCGCGGGACGAGGCTGGGCTGTACGTAAAAGCCAAAAGGCTCTTCCCCCCCCCGCCACCCTTCCCCCCCCCGCCCCACTTTTCCCTTGGAGCTATCCCGCCATCGGCAGAAATCCCCGGGCGTCCAGCTGGCGAAAAAGCATTCGTAAAGCGCGCCTTCTTGAGGGAAGCCGCCTTCGACCCACTTCGTTGCAGTTCCTCCGGCGAGCACGCCCGGAGCGGCTGGCTCGCTTCGGGATAGCTTTTCCCAGCTTGGGCGCCCCAGAATTCCCAGCCATCAAGGGCCGTGTGGGTTGGGAAATTTGGAAGCTTAGACCCAACTCTCTCTTAAGAGTCCCTCCCCTCCCACTCCATTCTCTCTTATGGCTCTGTTGAATTGGGATTGTCAAGAATTGAAGGCAAGTTTTTTCCCCCCACCTACTGTTTGTGCAGATTAGAAAGAATTGAGGTTGAAGTCTAAACTGGCAAAAGATTCCCCTAGAATCTTTTCCCATCTTCTTTTGTGCCATTAAACTGCAAGTTTTAAGGATTGTTCCTTACTATTTTTGTGTGCAAAGCATATAGGATGGTCCACCTCTGAACAGTACACCAGCCCTGTGCACAAAAACCTAACAATTTTTGCTCCTATATACTTCTCTTTTCTTACATTAGTTTGTCACCTATATTTCAGTTGGTTCACCCTTGCATTGAATGCTCATTGTTTCTTGGTCCTGTATCTGACTTCCACATGCTCATTTCAAAGTCAAGATATGGACCTTTCTTGGGATAGAGAATTGGCACCTCTGACATGCGTTTAGCCCATATACTGTGTTTCCCTGAAAATAAGACCCCATCTTATATTTTTTTGAACCCTGAAATAAGCACTTGGCTTTATTGTGCTCAATGGGCTTATTATCGGGATGTCTTATTTTGGGGGAAACAGGGTAGAATGGCCAAAAGAGAGGTGCTGGGATTTTTGGTCTGGCAACAAAGCCATCATTTTCTCTCATTGCTGTTCTCGTTACTGCTGCATGCTTAGGCTGCCTATGTTCTTGCCTACTTCAAATTTTCCTGATTTTAAAACCAATTTGCCTGAGATTTCTTTCACCCATTGAAGGTATGTGTGTGTGTGTGCGTGTGTGTGTGTGTATTTTAAAGCACCTTTTGATTAATGCTTTTTATTCATTGCAATATAAACAAATTACATTCTTTATGAGTAAACAGCATTAGTAATCCAGTATAGACCAAATGACCTAATGAAATAATGGCCAAATTTACATTTAACAATAAGCCAAAAAGAGTATTTTTATTAGAACATGAATGAGCATGGAGGTTATTTGTACCATCAGACGAGGAAACCAGGCAGGCAAAACTTTGCTTGATGCACAAACACGAGGTCATGATTTATTATGGTTAGCTATGCTACTATTAAGGTATCAAGAATATTCCCTGGTTTGAAGCTGTGACAGGGGGTTGTTTGGGCACATAAGAAACTATAAATTTAGATGTCTTATCATGCCATGTCATACTTGTCTGTTTACTTGCTTCCTTGTTTATATTAGTGTTCTCAAAGCTTCCAGGTTGTTGGGGTTAAAGGTCACAGAATTCCAAGGGAGACCTGTTTTGACTTCTTCTGGTTGGGAATTCTGGCAATTGTAGTTCCAGTCAACCATTTTTTAAATTTTATTTTTTTATGATTGTAATCCACCCAGAGGTATCTTGAAGTGAGATAGGTGGTCAATACATTTCATAAACACATAAATAAATACTTAAACAAACAAACAAATACGTAAATCTTGGGGGCATCTGGCAATTTGATTTAATAACAGAGAAGTCATGTCATATCATTATATGCGACTGATGCTAATACATCCACAAGGCTAAAAAAGAAAATGAACCCAAGGGATTTTTTTGTTCTATGCCTATACTATGCTGGGTTAGGAACCACTTCCTCTCAAATATATAATCCCTGGACAAATGACTTTCTATATTCATTCATAGACTTTTACCCTTGTTATCTCTGCTAAGCACAGAGCAGGTGGATAGTTGGTATCGGTCTTTGTTCTAGTTATAACATATTCAAAAATCACACATTTAATCTGGTGACATTATAAATATATTTGAGAAGAGAAAAAGTTCTTTTCCAGATTTTAGATTGCAGTAGTTCTATGTTTGTGACTTATGGCCAAGAAACGAACCCAGGAGACAGTGTCCAAGTTCAGCTATAATATAAAATTAAGAAAAGGAAAAGTGCTAGAAACTCCCCATTGTGCAGTGAACATGAGCTTTTCTTACCTGTTCAGTATCTCTTAGAGCTGTACAGCACTTTGGATTTAAAGTCCAATAGCTACTTCAGAGCATGCAGGAGTTCAGAGAGCAGCTACACAATCAAGGGAAAAGACATAACTCTTGAAAGAGTTGCAAATATGTCAGAATGTCAGGCACTCTGGAACATCTTTGTGCCTCTGACAGCAAAGCACAGCGTTGCTGGAACATCCATGGATGATAGATGGGCAACAAGCAGTGGCATCTGTGGGTGGGACAAAGTCGAGGGTGTCAAAAGTCTATAATTAGGACCGTCAAATGACGGTCTAGATCTAGAGCCCTGTAGATATGTGTGATGATGATGATCCACAAAGTACATGAGGCTTTGGTCATATAGATGGGACCACTAAATTGACTTTTTAAAACCTGTTCCCCGATGGATGCATAGGGCACTGGACACTTATGGAAATGACATCTCCTCAACTTTCCTACATTCATTAGGACATCCAATGAATACTCTTATGAATATGTTAACAAATCACTTCTTTCCTTGACACACATTACTTTCTCATTAAGTTCTGAATAATTCAATGAGTAATCATCTTTTGTAAATGCAAAGAATTCTTATACCAATCCAGCTTAAGTTACGTTCTGCATCAGGTTCTCTGGATAGCTGATATTATTAGTGGATAAAATCAGTGGTGAAATCCAAATTTTTTTACCACCAGTTCGGTAGGCGTGGCTTGGTGGGCGTGGCTTGGGCGTGGCAGGGGAAGGATACTGCAAAATCTCCATTCCCACCCGACTCCAGGGAAAGGATACTGCAAAATCCCCATTCCCTCCCCACTCTGGGGCCAGCCAGAGGTGGTATTTGTCAGTTCTCCGAACTACTCAAAATTTCCGCTACCGGTTCTCCAGAACCTGTCAGAACCTGCTGGATTTCACCCCTGGATAAAATGTATGAGATGCCCATGAGAGTGACTGACATATTGGGGAGCTGAGCTTCAGGAGCCCAACCAACACTTAGCAAATTCCTAGGCTATAATTCAAGCCATGAAAGCAAACTTGCTGACCTCCATGGACGTTTTAATTTTTATGATGTAAAAGGAATATATGGGTGCCTTTTCTGTGCATCAGTACAACAGAACTTCTCTTCTCCTGTGTAAACTACGTAACCAGAAAATGTTATCTGCATATTTAAGACAGATCTTTGGCTACTGAAACACATAGACAAATTTAGAGCTGTAAATTAATATGAATAAAAATGAATTACTTTTTTCCTACCTTGTTCCAGATAATCTTACAGCATTGTTTCCATAAAATAAACAAAGAACAAGGAGTGTGAACTGGGGGGGGGGGTGTCCATAGGCAAAAGATAGCAATAGCAATAGCAATAGCACTTAGATTTATATACCGCTTTACAGCCCTCTCTAAGCGGTTTACAGGGTCAGCCTATTGCCACCAACTATCTGGATCCTCATTTTACTGACCTCGGAAGGATGGAAGGCCGATGGGACCTTGAGCCACTGGGACTTGAATTGCCAAACTGCTGGCAGTCAGCAGTCAGTAGAAGTAGCCTGCAGTACTGCACTCTAACCACTGAGCCACCACAGCTCATCCATCTTTTATTACCTGTGACTTTCCAGGTGTCTTGGTTGAAAGCTTCAAACCACTGACCATGATGGGTGAGTGTGTGAAATTGATAAACCCAAAATTCTAAAAAAAAACCAAGATCGAAGAATGCTTTTTCAAAACTCTTTGTTGTGTATAGAAGATGATGAGCAGAGGAAAGGGAATCTACCAATTATGTGCAATCATAGAAGGCAAAGTAAAAATCCACTCCCAATAAATTGTTTAGGCAGACTGAAGAAATGTCTATGGCGATTCTTAATCATCCAGGTCCCAAAGATACTTT
Source organism: Pantherophis guttatus (assembly GCF_059756535.1). Classification (NCBI taxonomy): domain Eukaryota; kingdom Metazoa; phylum Chordata; class Lepidosauria; order Squamata; family Colubridae; genus Pantherophis; species Pantherophis guttatus. Next base: position 197,460,015 of record NC_142063.1, on the reverse strand, counting down.
TTCAAGAGACAACTGGACTTTTTTGTTTTTCTTTGAAGATGTTTTGCTTCTCATCCAAAAAGCTTCTTCAGGTCTGGATGAGAAGTGAAACGTCTTTAAAGAAAATCCAGAAAGTCCAGTTGCCTCTTTAAAAAGCACTTTGGGACAGGCTGAAGAAAGTAGCTAGAAAGATTTTAATTATTAAGTATATTTATATGCACCCAAATCTAAAACATCTCAGTGACTCATGTTGAAAAATACAATATAAAACAAACCCCATACAAAATTAAAAATATTTCTTATTTTTGATTGATTTAAGAGAAATTCTTAATACATACATACATACATACATACATACATACATACATACATACATACATATTGCAATTTTCTTTATGGAGACTAGGCTATTGAACAAAGTTTGTCATATTTTTAACAGACCAGGCATTTGATTCCTAAATTATATAAAAAAGGGCATTTATGGAGAAAATCTGAGAAGCACCTGCTTAATTTGGAGTGACTTTATTAGATTTACTTCTTGCCAAAATCTGGAACTGTTCCATTATGCATGATCTTCTAATTCAGAAATAGAGTTTTCTGTCCTCTTAGTAGCCTTAGAACATTTCCTTTACCCCATGATTGAATTTTAAGATGTGTTTACTTCCTGGATAGGAATATTGAGCAACAACCATTTGAAGGACTTCTTGCCATTGGGTAGCACTGTATCATCATTCCTGATTTAAGAATTTTCCATCCTGTGATGCTTGCTTTCTTTCTTTCTTTCTTTCTTTCTTTCTTTCTTTCTTTCTTTCTTTCTTCCTTCCTTCCTTCCTTCCTTCCTTCCTTCCTTCCTTCCTTCCTTCCTTTATTATATTTATGAAAGTAAAAGTAAAAGTTTATAAAAGTAAATTAAAGTAAAGTAAAGTAAATTAAAGGTGATTGTGCATTGTTTTAATAAGGCATTTGGGATATTTCTGAATTTACCTTTCTTAATGGAGAGAAATAACCGAGCTAATGAAAAGTCCAAATGAAGTTACTTCCTGAAAGAATTGCTTATAAGTATCAAGAGATGCTTAGAAAAACTGATTATCTAGTTCTAAAAGCAGATTCTGTTTTAACACAAGGATGTATACACAGATTTATGACTTCATGAAATCACTCCACTTTCTCATAACAGTTTCTATTAAATTGACCTCCTGCCCTTAAACAGCTTTGAACATCTGATCCAGCGTATATATTTCATACATTCTGCCATGTGTAACAATTCAGAGTTACAGGCTTTCTAATTTAATTGATTTTACAGCTCTGAATTTTGGAAAAGCTGAAACTTGAAAACATTAAGGGCAAAAAATAGACTGGCTGTCACAATAAAAACAGCAGTTGAACAGGTGGAAGTGTAAAATATTCAATCTATATTTTACAACACAAAATAAATTAACCATTTTTGGAAACTTTTGTTAGTTTAGTTGTTCAGATATTGCCCTAATGGGTTTTACACTTTGCTAAACCTTTCCTTTTACCTTGTTATTCCATGCCACAACAGTGTGCTCATCTGGAATGTTTCTTTAAAAATGTCTCTAGAAAGAAACATTTTTGATCTTGCAGACAGTAAATCAAATGAGTAATGGTTTTAGCTGGCTGGCAAATGTTCTCCACCTGAGATGGTACTCAATTTGATTTACATAGTATTAGGAAATGCATGTCTCTTGCAGCCCTTTTCAAGGGTTACTCAACATGGAGCAAGTGTTTGGAAAAACGGCAGGCATTTCTCTCCCTTCCTTTTTTGAGTAGATGCATCTGAATGAAGCAGTTTGGGCTTTAATAAACCTTAAAATAAAATTAAAAGATTGTCTAATTCTTAGTATGTATAATTAAAGGAGAAGTTCTAGTGATAGCTTCATAATTCTAATATCTACCTGCAGAAATGAGCAAACTTCAAAGGTTATAGAGTTACCATTAGTGGTACAATTAGTAATTTAGCATTTAGTAGCATGTAACCATTCTAATTCTAGAATGGCTAAATGCTAAAAAATCAGCACTCATTTATTTAATTCAGGAGACAGTAATTACGTTAATATCTATTATTTCCCTCAGACCTTCTCAAAATGGATATCATGGTTTATGTTGCTATCTGTCTGATAAAATATGAATGCAGAATGCATGTGTGCGTGTGTATGTATAATGTGTGTATATATATATATATATATATATATATATATATATATATATATATGTATGTATATGTATGTGTCTATATATATATATATACACATACATACATACATACATATACTGTCTCATATATATATTATTAAGTTATTAAGTGAGTCACACCTGATTTTATCCTACAGTTGTTAAGCGAATAGTGCAGTTATTAAGCGAATCCAGTTTCCCCCATTGTCTTGGCTTGTGTGAAGCCCCCTGGGAAGGTCACAAATGATAACCATATGAATATTGCAAACATAATATATGCAAAGCACCAGATTTTTATCATGTGACCATGAGAATGCTATAAATGCCAGGGCCAGTCATAATTTATTTTTGTCAGTACTGTTGTAACTTTGAACAGTTGCTAAATGAATGATTGTACATTAAAGACTACCTGTAGTCTTAAAACAGTCACAATTATAAAGCCAAAACCAAACTCACAATAGAAACTTTAAACCAGAAAATAAGTAGAAATAAAGCAAGCTGTAACACCTACCCATCTAAACAAGCTTGAAGAAGAGAATAATGTTACAGAGATTTATATATAAAGATGCTAGAAATGAAGCACATTTATAAACCAGTCTTCTGTCTGATGGTTGAGAATCTTTGAAATTGTAATCCCAACACACCTGAAGGATACCAGATCTGAGAAGGTTTTTACAAACAAGTAACTTCTTGTTCACTATTCTTCTTTTTTACTTATGAAGCCCAGATCCAAATAAGTGAACATTCCCAATTCTGTTGTTGTTCTCTGTCATTAGTTTGGAATTCTGCCTTTGGATTATAAATGGAATTTGAGTATATAGACCTTGATTGAAAGGTCGGCAGTTCAACTGTTCAAATCCCTAGTACCGCGTAACAGGGTGAGCTCCCGTTACCTGTCCCAGCTTCTGCCAACCTAGCAGTTCGAAACCACTTAAAAAATGCAAGTAGAAAAATAGGGACCACCTTTGGTGGGAAGGTAACAGTGTTCCGTGTGCCTTTGGCATTTAGTCATGCCAGCCACATGATCACGGAGACGTCTTCGGACAGCGCTGGCTCTTTGGCTTTGAAACGGAGATGAGCACCACCCCCTAGTCAGAAACGACTAGCACATATGTGCGAGGGGAACCTTTACCTTTACCTAATTCCCTTTCCTTACTTTGTTTGCTGCTATTATATTGAAAAAATAAGCATATTTATACATGCATTATATAAATGTATAAATGAGACTCGTGGCTTGTTAACTGTTCATACGGTATTATCATGGCACATGGCTTGGGATATGTTCATACTGTTGCAGAATTCATGCCATAGTACCACACTTAATTGCTGCTTCTTCCAAAGATGCTGTTTGTATCATCTAACCTAAGAAAGAGTACTGGAAAGCCAGTAGTGGGTTTCAATTTAGTTTGCTACCGGTTCGCTCGTGAGCGTGCGTGCGCTGTGTGTGCAACGCTTCTGCACATGTGCAGAAGCATCCGGGGGGTGGGCAGAGCCTCCTGCCACTGCTGCTACCGGTTTGCCCGATCTGGGGAGAACTGGTAGCAACCCGCCACTGTGGAATGCGTGTACACTTTTTGGTAACATTTTTATTGGTTCAAGTGAAAATAATTCCCAACAATGAGTTTAGATTTTGTTTTCAGACCAGTAATGCTACCTTTGTTATGTTTCTTATGTGTGTTTGGGAAAGGAAAGGGTTACAAGAGTTTCTTGCCTCTGGGAAGAATATCATTTATCCTATGTGGTAATATGTATATAAAATGTGTTGTTTTAGGACCACAAGGGAAGCCTAAAGCCTTATTAAAAATATGGTGTTAAATATAGAATAAATATGAATGTAGAAGTAGTTATAATGCATTATGGCTGGTACTGAGAAGTCCATAATGTGAGAAAGTTGAAGGAAAGAAACAAAAAGCAGCAGCAAGACACAAGAGGCTTCAAGTACTTGACTTTACAAGCACCTGAGACATCAAAGCAATGTTCTCTTACTCCTCTAGCCTCTTCCCTTTTCTTGCTCTATCAGTGACATATTGGAACAAACTTAACAGTTCATTTTTTAAAACAGAACGCAGCTCTTTTCTGATCCAACCCAGTGGGCTGTACTTTACCAAAAGGTATTGACCTTTAATTAAAGCTGAAACATTGAAATCATGTCACTTTTCATGACAACATTGAACTTCCTTAAAATAAGGTACTACACACATTTAGAGAGGGGTACATTGATATGACATAATGACCAATGATATGTGCTCTGGTCTACTTTCTTTCAGGTATTTAGAGCGGGTGGTGGTGGTAATATTAAGGTCTAAATATTAAATACGTATGAGATATTCCAAGCATTCTAGGTATTATGCAAGAATTAAAAAAGAAAAAGAAGTCATGGGCAGAGATATATTTATCTAATTCCGTTTTACAGTTCTCATACATGGATAATTTCAGAAGGTGGTGCTTCTGAAGTCTGGCACAATAAACATTGGTGCACTATGGCACCCTTTTGAATTTTACAAAGCTCCTGATAGTATTCGTCATGCTTATGAAACTGCTGCAGGCACTGCTGGTTCAGTGGCACCAATATTTTGAGATGAAAGCTCTTCCTTTCATCTCAGTCCCATGGGAGCTAATCAAGCTGTAAACAGGTGTAGTAAGGGACTGGGGGAAGGCATGGAAAGCTGAATTTATGCAAGAGAGAAAACAGAAAATTGAATTTGTGTTATTGGAAACCACAGATCAGAATATGAACACTCCCTTTGTTGAAATGAGCTTACACCTTTGGAATAGGCAGGTTTGCAGGGTCGGCAACAGCCTGACTCTGAAATTGAGAATAGTTGCACAGAGAGGTATAATGGCCAAACCCACATATTCCTAGGAATGGGTGATATCCCTGTAGCAACCTTTGCCTTAACTATATCCCATTTTGGCTGCTAAAACAGTCTGTATGCAGGTCTATTTTTCAAAACTGCTTGGAATCTTCAATTAGTTCAAAATGGTATGGCTAGACTATTTACCAGGGCTGGTAATTATTAACTAAGTGACTCACTTGTATAACAACTGCACCAGTGTTGGGTTGCCCCCAGTTTGGACCGGTTCGCAAGAACCAGTAGTAAAACCAGCAGGAGGCCCAGCCCACTGCCCCGGATGTCGTCATCGGCGATCTGCACATGCGCAATCTCGTTACGAACCAGTAGTAAAGGTAAGTAGAACCCATCCCTGAACTGCACTGATTCCAATGTTTTTGGGTCTAATGCAAACTGTTCTTTATAAAAATCCAGCATCCTGTGAGAATGGTGGAAGAGTGCACGTGTGTGTGCTTGCACACACCTATGCACATGACGTTTCCATCTTGGGGCCCAATGGTATAGAAGGCAGCTGAGCATCTTCGGCTTCTTAACTTCTGCCCTTGGACTCTGTTACTATATTTTATTATAATATTGTGAGCTGGGAAAATATAAACAGAATGTGCCCATCAGGTTGAAAAAAACAAAGGATAGTGAAATTGTATGCCACATATAACATTATGGGATAAGTGTTTTAAGACCAGACGTGTATTGATCAGGAAATATCTGAAGCCAAGTATTTAAGACAATAGAGTTAAGCCACCTGGAAGTTCACGTAAAGAATCCCGGTACAGGGAGTAAAAAGGCTTCTTGTATCTCTTCAAGAATTAAGCCATCTATGTCAGAAAATTCATGGTACGATTTGTTCCTATCAGGACTTCTTAAGATTGCAAAATCTTATTTTTTTTAAAAAAAAAATATTTGTTTGTTGCTGTGATATTATCTCTCTTTAGCATGTTCCTAGAAATGCTAATTATTTTGGAACAACTGTCCCAAAAATCTTCTCCTGTGTCGCAGTAGCAGCTCTCATGAAAGCTGGCACATCTGAAGCACGCTTAGTTGGGGAGGCTTGTTCTAAGGATACAACCAAACAGCTGCTGAAACTCTCTGCTTCGTTTTGCATCATATGTATATCTCTTCCTTGCTGTATCCATTCTCCAACCGAACTCTAGCAGGGCAATGGGAGGGCACCAAAAATGTTAATACTTCCATTTTTCCTTTCCCGCATTTGTTCCGACCTTCAAATTAAGAGGAATAAAAAACTAAAATAACAATCATTCCCCATTTTGTGATGGGAGAGGTGAAGCTGTCTTCTGAGAAATAATGATTGTGGCACTGTAACACAACTTTTGGGTTACAGGAAAAAAGAAGAAATTGCAGGACACTGTGGGAATTCCTGCCAATGGGAAGCCTACTTACAAATCCAGAGGAAATGTTGTAAAAAATAATGCATTTTCTCTGGGGAGCAGAAGCTGAGTCAGGTGCGCTGGTTGAAGTACCAGGCAAGATTCATATTATTAATGGGGACATAGGGACAAGATGTAGAAAAGATTCCAGATGTTTGCCAGCTCTTTGCAAAGTTAATTCAAGTCATGCCATGTGGAAATTTTAATTCAGGTTCATCTAAAGAGATATTTGGACGTCTTTTAGCTTTTGTTCACTTTTTCTCTTACTGCAGTCCTCACATAGTCAAACTACCAGTGCTATGTGAGACAACTTTTCCTCTGCAGAAAGTTCCTAACTTGAGACCATCTTATTTCAAAACACATTTATAAGCTTCTAAATATTGCATGGCGAGAAGGTAGTGAAGTTATTACATATGATAAAACAAAAGTCAGCCTCATTTATTGTATTTAAAGCTGTTTATTTCCAAAGCAAGCAGTCTATATCCAAACTATTTCGGATGTATTTTAACTCTTCGAATTTTACACTTGTCTTCCCACTCGCATCATATCCATCCAGGGTTCCACATGTTTTGCTTGACATCCTGAATAAATACTTTCTGGAAAACATGAAGGTGTTTTCACTATTGATTCATATTTCAGTTGATCTTGGACTTAATCAATTGCTTTATTGTGATTTTAAAAAAAGACTACTTTTGATCAAGTAGATCAAGACTACTATGCCCTTTCTGACTCTAGGGATGTGGTTTTCATCCATCTGTATTGTGCCTCCTATCTGGAGCTACAGTCCCATTTTTAACATAGCTGTAGCATCTGCAAACATTAAAATAGCTCAGTAACAAGGATGGATTAAATTTCTTGTAGTGAATGAAAAAGTAGACTCTGGGGGCATTATGTGTAACCGATCTTAAGCTTTATTTGGACCAAGTAGTTTTCAAAACATTCATTGCTCAGATTGGAAACAAAACAATTTAATAGGGGGCAAGATTTTTTCCGCAGCAAAGCTCTTCCTACTTTATAGGTCAGAGATATGTCATGATTAAAATTATTTAAAGGTAAAACCATGTTGGGGAAGGGTTTTTTAAAAATACAATTTGATTTTTTTTCAGTGAGTAAATTTATGGAAATGCCTTCGTAAATGATTCCAAGATTTAAGTATGCCAAAGCTGTCTAGTGTTTAAAAAAACAAACCAGTTCAGAATATCAAACATGAAAATACAAACTCAGCTAAATTATAATTCAGTTTTTAAAAAAACCAGATAAAACAGTTAAATAACATCATTGATAAGCTTTGAACCATGGATGTAATACACCAAAGATTTTACAAACTGGTAGCCACAGTGATATTTATTTATTTATTTTAAAATTGGAATGTTCATCTCATGGGGAATCTTTAAAGGTGCTTCACCTTGTTTGTTGTTGGGTTGGGTTGTTGGTTTTCCTGGGTTTTGTAAAGTTACAGCTTTGTTTTATTGTACGTGATGTCCTATAAAGATGATCTATGTCTGCGATACCTCCTTTGAAAGAGGACCACGGTGCTATCCATTTAAAGAGAATGCAGCCAAGCAGTAAATTTAGGGGGCCTTCTTCTCTTTTCATATTGACTGTATCTGAGCCAGCAGTTGGTCTTTGATGTTGTAACAATAGAGCATCGGCAGAGAGGAGGGTTAGGGCTTGAACAATGTTGAAACGAGGCTGCATTCATTAATTTTCATGCCAGAGGCTTCTCTGCTTTGTTGCTTGCAGGAAGGAACCGTGTACTGTGGGTATTACAGTTCTTACAGACTTTCATCTGAAGCCTCTGTGTTAAATATTTTTAATTATAAACCAGGTGTTCTGGAAACCCAGACTATCACTTAGAGCCCATTATTAACTCCAAAAAGGCTTCAAGTCTACTGTTTCACCTCTCAATGGTCCAATAATCTGCTATACGTGGCATAGGAGTAATCCAGGTGCACTTGTAACAAAATTTCAAAGCTAGAAATTAGAAATTGTTTCATTAGCCAGCTACAATTTAAATTAATTGATACCTTATTAAAGATAATATAGGTTTAGTCTCAGAAATTATGCTAAGAGGTCATAAGCATTCATGATGGTTCTTATATTTTATATATTCCAGAAAGCAGGATAGTTATCATTCTTATGGAATTTATTGAATGTAGAGAATTACCCATCTTAATGTATTTTGAATTTGTAGCATGAACTCTTGCATTTAGTTTGATGCAGAAGGCTGAAAAGTTAAAAAAGAGGTTAAAAGAGATAAGAGTTGAAAAGAGTTGAAAAGCTTTGACCAGCAAGAGGAGAGACCACTTTATGAAAATCCTGCAACCATATTAAATATTTTATTTGTTTCTTTCATTAGATTTATATCCAACTTTTGTGCTAAACATGACAGTCAAAGCAACCAACCTACCAATGAATAAAATACAAAGAAAATTAATTTTAAACGAAACCAGAATGACATTGTACAATAAAATCTAAACAGCAGAAGGCTACTAGTTCTGTCCCTCTAATTGCCTTCTAGTATCATCTGGAGTTTTGCAACTAACTAAGTTATGCCTAGGCAAATCAATAAAAAGAATTGTCATCATTGTGTTTTTAAGGAGGCTTTGGAAGGGAGGAGTCTCTGTCTATCTCTATATCTCTATCTATCATCTGTCTGTTTATCTATCTATCTATCTATCTATCTATCTATCTATCTATCTATCTATCTTGTTTTCTCTTAATGTGGGATCTAAACATGAAAAGTGGAACATTGGCTTAGATCTTAATTAGAGCTCTTGGAAACAAACTTTATTTCACTTCAATTTGCTTTCAGACTCAACTATGTCAAACTTTAAATGAAGAATACCACTGATGAGACTTCATATCTTTTGCTTAAACAGGTTGCTTGTCCCAGAATCTTTCTGTTTCCTTTCCTTTTCTTTTTGTAAATGTAGCATTTTTCCTACTGCATACTTAACGTTATTTTTAGCTTCTAAATGAATAGTGAACTCTTCTTGTTTTTTGTAAACCATATAAACAAAATGTTTTTTTACAAAATATTATTTGGCAGATGATATTTCCAGAAATAAATTTGGAACAAGATGTTGAATATTTTAAGAGATAGGCAGGAAAAATAAAAATGATTACAGAACATCTGCCTGCTGGAAACGTGAAACAGCTGTGCAAAATCTTTGAAATAGGTCACATTGATTTAAAGCAAATTGTTAACTTTCATGGCCATCATTAAAAGCCCAACTGAAATCAACATGAGGAAGGACCTTCTAGATCAGGGCTGTCAAACTCCCGGCCCGTGGACCAGATGCATCACATGCTGGCCACGCCCATGCCCAGTTTAGTGAAGGGGGAAAAAGTCCTGATACAACATGTGACGAAGCCGTGATGCCGTGAATTTGACACCCCTGTTCTAGATCTTTAAAAAACTGCCTCCCTCATTAATTAAATTATAACTCTCATCCTCCCTAGTCAGAGTAGCCAACAAGGATTATAGTGCTACATACTTGGAGAGCACCAGATTGGGAAAGATGGTTCTAGACAGTGACGGTATACAGTGACGGTATTTAGTCAGCCACCAATTGTGCAAGTTCTCCCACTTAAAAAGATGAGAGAGGCCTGTAATTGTCATCATAGGTAGACCTCAACTATGAGAGACAAAATGAGAAAACAAATCCAGACAATCACATTGTCTGAATTGGAAAGAATTTATTTGCAAATTATGGTGGAAAATAAGTATTTGGTCACCTACAAACAAGCAAGATTTCTGGCTCTCACAGACCTGTAACTTCTTCTTTAAGAGGCTCCTCTGTCCTCCACTCATTACCTGTATTAATGGCACCTGTTTGAACTTGTTATCAGTATAAAAGACACCTGTCCACAACCTCAAACAGTCACACTCAAAACTCCACTATGGTGAAGACCAAAGAGCTGTCGAAGGACACCAGAAACAAAATTGTAGACCTGCACTAGGCTGGGAAGACTGAATCTGCAATAGGCAAGCAGCTTGGTGTGAAGAAATCAACTGTGGGAGCAATAATTAGAAAATGGAAGACATACAAAACCACTGATAATCTCCCTCGATCTGGGGCTCCACGCAAGATCTCACCCCGTGGGGTCACAATGATCACAAGAACAGTGAGCAAAAATCCCAGAACCACACAGGGGGACCTAGTGAATGACCTACAGAGAGCTGGGACCAACGTAACAAAGGCTACCATCAGTAACACACTACGCCGCCAGGGACTCAGATCCTGCAGTGCCAGACGTGTCCCCCTGCTTAAGCCAGTACATGTCCGGGCCCGTCTGAAGTTTGCTAGAGAGCATTTGGATGATCCAGAAGAGTCATATGGTCAGATGAAACCAAAGTAGAACTGTTTGGTAGAAACACAACTCGTCGTGTTTGGAGGAGAGAGAATGCTGAGTTGCATCCAAAGAACACCATACCTACTGTGAAGCATGGGGGTGGCAACATCATGCTTTGGGGCTGTTTCTCTGCAAAGGGACCAGGACGACTGATCCATGTACAGGAAAGAATGAATGGGGCCATGTATCGTGAGATTTTGAGTGCAAACCTCCTTCCATCAGCAAGGGCATTGAAGATGAAACGTGGCTGGGTCTTTCAGCATGACAATGATCCCAAACACACCACCCGGGCAACAAAGGAGTGGCTTCGTAAGAAGCATTTCAAGGTCCTGGAGTGACCTAGCCAGTCTCCAGATCTCAACCCCATAGAAAACCTTTGGAGGGAGTTGAAAGTCCGTGTTGCCCAGCGACAGCCCCAAAACATCACTGCTCTAGAGGAGATCTGCATGGAGGAATGGGCCAACAGTGTGTGCCAACCTTGTGAAGACTTACAGAAAACGTTTGACCTCTGTCATTGCCAACAAAGGATATATAACAAAGTATTGAGATGAACTTTTGATATTGACCAAATACTTATTTTCCACCATAATTTGCAAATAAATTCTTTCCAAATCAGACAATGTGATTGTCTGGATTTGTTTTCTCATTTTGTCTCTCATAGTTCAGGTCTACCTGTGATGTCAATTACAGGCCTCTCTCATCTTTTTAAGTGGGAGAACTTGCACAATTGGTGGCTGACTAAATACTTTTTTGCCCCACTGTACTTGAGCAGCAAAAACTCATAGAGGACAAAGTGCCACATTGCTACATGACCAATAATTGCAGGACACAAAGGAATAGCTGGCCTGCCAATCAGCTAGCAATGCTGGCAGCAATAGAGCTGGCAATGTCAATGAGGCCTGGAGATGTGTGACAAGCATTCAGTAGCATGTCTTTCAAGGAGGAGGTGGCAGTGAAAAATTAAGTAGCAGCAGATCCTTCCTGGCAATAGCAACATTTAGTCTCAGTTTAAAAAAAAAACAAACATCAATAGGCTGCATAAGGATGCTTGGTGGGTCACAAAGTGAGGACAGGAAACTTTGTGACCTGTAGTTTCTATAGCCAATGGCCGGGAGCTTTAATCCAAAATATATAAGAGATTTAGAGATACTGTGGCTGAGATTAAATTATACTAGTACATGTGAGATCCAAGTTCAACTATTCAATCAAAAAGACCTTCGCAGATCTTGAGACAGTCATCTTTTCATTAGACAGCTCATTTTATGATGTTTGTCTGTGGGTATCTAGGGGAAAGAACCTTGCCATTCTGAGACCTCTAGAAGTAAGCTAAGATGTAAACATATGAATACACACTTTGATAGTGAGCCAAAATTTATCACTAGGACCATGTCTATCATACAACAGATATATATGGATTTTTGTTCATTCCTGCTCTTTAGTATCATTAGAAATATCTTTAAAACACATCACAACCTTGTTACATATAACTTTCCCTCTTCTAGGTCCATCTCTAATTGTACTGGTTTCCTGAGATTTCTAATTTATGTTTAAAGTCCCAGCTTTTACCCAAACACAGATTTTAGAAGAGGGCAATTGTTCCCAAAGTTGAGCTACTCCTTCAAGACACTTTATAGAGTATGGAGAGTGTTCCCTTGCCTGCTTTTCAGCTCCAAATTGTGGAGAAGGGGAACAGTGCAACATGTTTATTAGAAATAATAGCACCCTCCCCATTGTAATTGTTATGTTTGTGCCCATGAAGTAAGTCTCACCATTTTCAAATAAGTCAAATGAATATTGACATAGAGTTTGAACCTTTGGATTTTCTTGTTCCTTTTCTGTACCCCATTCTAGTTGTGTTCATCTCAAGTGAGCAACCCATAGCTTTTATACAAGCACTAAGGTTTCTTTAAAATGCCTGGCACTCTGTTCCCCTTTCTGCATCTGTCTCAATTTAACCTTCATATTTTCAAGAATGTAGCTCTCATATTAGATGGCAACTGAAAACATCTGGGTCCAGCTGTTAAAAATTCCAACTTTTACACCAGCAAACTAGCAAGGGTAAAACTTCCACTTCCACTTTCTATTAATTCCTTGCTCTGCCAATGCAAAAGTCATATAGATGTACTGCCAATTTCTTTCTTGTATTGCTAAACATCAAGTGAAGGGACAGGATTGGGATATACTGAGGAGCAGTACAGTCTATGTAGTATGGTACATGAAATCTCTGCAGAGATTTCATCAAAATAATATGTGTGTTGTGATGCCACAAGACAGCAAGCTTGGCACTTTATATATTTGTGAGCAACATAATAAAACAACTATAATAGGAGGTTGTTCCATCAACAACATCACAATGCACATTTTATTTCCCCTCTCTTGCCTCCTCCAGACCATGTAGGTGATAGGGAAGCTTGTTGTACTGTTTGACATGTAGCTTTATTTTTTCATCAGTGCCAAAGTTTGTAATACCTTTGAATATATACTGTAAATGTTATGGACTTGTTTTCTTGATTGTAGGCACGCCATTGCAAAGGCCATGAGCTTGGTTCTTTTCTGCTTGTGCCTTTTCATTTCACCAGCACAAAGCTTTTGATAGCTTTAATGTAAGCCACTCTGGAAGACGGATCCACTGGTGGCCTTCTTCAGTGATTGAAGGATTCTTTTGCACTCAGAAAGATCTTTTCCAACTTAAGACCAGAATTTGGTATCCTAAAAGAGCTGAAACCCATATGAAGTCTCTAGCTCAAGATCACAAAGCATTCCATGGGATCTTTCATTGTACAACATTCATCATTTTTTGCAAAAATGTACACAACAAAGCACCTCTGCCAGAATCAGTTGGGTGTATAGGAAGCCACAGTGAGGTCCAGATCATGACTTAGATGTCATACAAACGGTGCAATGCTCCTTCATATTGTGTCATTTGTGTTATAAACCATCACACACGTTGTCATTTTCCCTTTAGTCTTCCTCAACCCATAGAATTCTGTCCACAACAGAATTACTTCTGCTAAACCTTGCTGTATCCAGCCTAATATCTTTCTTGGATCTACAACAATTGAATTTCTTTCCTTTTTTCTTTGTCCTCTTAGGAAATCCTCCACACAGAGAGTCTTTCATCTCTTGAAAGCAGCTTCACGTTAGATCCAGAAGATCGGCAGAATTATCCTGGTCACCAGGCAGCACACCGGTCATTGGCCAAACAGCGATTCAGGCAGCAGAATGGGCATACATCCTTGCAAAGAGATGGACCCAGATCTTTCCTTTTCGATCTTCCAAATTTTCCTGACTTCTCAAAAGCAGATATCAATGGGCAAAACCCTAACATCCAGGTAAAGATCTTCTGATTTATTCTTTGAATTTGATTTTAAAGCGATCATGGACTTAACATGTACCTTTTTAAAAAAAGCACTTTCAAATATCAGGAACAAAGGTGGGGGGAAGCAAGGTAATAATTGGGCATTTCATACTATAAAGGAAATAAATAATGTTGCATGAACTCTATTAAATATTTGTGCATTATGTGAAAAAATATGAAAATGGCAGGTGCAAGAAAAGAGTGCTTTGTTAAATTCCTGTATTTTTGCTCTATGGTATAGCTGAGATCATTATTTGATTAAATAATGCACCTTATTGATTGATTGATTAATTAATTGACTTGAAATCCCATTATTAGTCTTGGTGTAATATCAAACAGACTACAGACTTATCTCCTAATGTGAACAGCAGAAAAGGAAAGTGGAAATTAATGTGAGAATGATTAACTTTCCCTTGGATGATTTTTTAAAAATCACTAACAGGGTCTCACCACAGTAGTGGTAAAATGTGCACAGTTAAAGGCATAGTTTCTTTCAATTGTAATTTAAATTGGCTGACTTCTCCTGAGGATTTTGGACCACAACTAAATCAGAGCGAACCTGGAATCTTTTAGACCAATGTTACTTTGGAAACCAGCTTTGTATTTTTATTCAGATTATCATAAGTGGATTGAAAAAAATGGGATAACCATTAATTGGCAGCAAACAGAGATTTCTTTATCCTTTGCTGCTGTCTCATGGTCATCTGAATTTTTGTAGGCCAGATCAGGGACCTTAAATTTAGAATCACCATTAGATCTCAAGCAAATTCTTCTGGGATCATCTCTTAGAATATTTCCAGTATTCTAAAATAGAATGTTTGCCTGTGAATAGAACTGAATACTGTATATCTGTGCGATGTTCTCTTTCATGGTCCAGCAGATGCATTCAAGTAGATACATGTAAAGTTGTCAATTTCTTCCTATTTTGTCTTCTCTCTACCCATTTTAGGCTTAATATGAATGAGCATTTATTTATGCCTGCCTTGCCCATTGCCCATTCCAGCTGGGAATTCTGGAAGCTGTCACTCTAAATACATCTGGAGACTGGGGAAGGGCAGCTTCAATATTTCCACTTTAAAGTAGCAATCATCCACTACTTAGAAAGATTTTCTAGGATTGCATTAACCTAGTGCCAGTGGAAATGAGCACAGTGCCTATCTGTTTGCTGATTGTTTGCCTGCATCTGTTTCAGTAACAAAATATTTTATTCAGCTCCTCGGAATCATTTGAAAGGGTAACCCGAGCAGCTGTTACTTTTGTGCTACAGCTGCTTTTTTTAATTTGATTGCCAAATCAGCAGCCAAATGCACCACTGCACTCAAGTAAACGAATTCCCAGGGAGTTCTTGAAAATGAGGTACTTTTAAAGATATTTCTTTAGGGAGCATTGATTTCTTTTTCTTTCTCTCTGAGAAGCTCTTTTGTTAATGGGCACTGATTTGACACATGCCAACTCATGCAGTCAGGCTGGCATAGCAGGGCTATTCACCGGGCAACAGGTTCACTTTCTTCTCCTTCGAAAGAAAGGGAAGTCATGTGTAAGCAAAAGGACTTGGCTGCCAAGTCATTTTATGTGTGATGTACGTTTTTGCTTTTCAAGCCTATTTAAATAGCGCCTGAGTTCCAGGAGGTCCTGAAATTAGGTCCGATATTTCATTTCTTGACCTGAATGTTCCCTTTCTTCCAGTTTTTCAGTAACTATTTCCCATGCTTTCATAGAGGGAGCCCTAATAACCATTTGCCACAAAATCAAATATGACATGTTGCACCTTGAAGGCCAACCAAATCACAGTATGAGGTAGGATTTCGTGAATCGAAGTCCGCATCTTCAATTATGTTTGAGGTGTTTCCTCTTTAGGCAGGGATACATCTCACTGTATGGTATAATTTCTCCATCAAATGTCTGTGTATGTTTAAATATACTGTAAATTTCTTTATTCCATGTAAAAACATGCATAGACATACACAGTGTTGCACTGAAATACAGTTGAACTGAAAAATGTGTAGGGTATTACTGGTAATTAGGAAGGTACTGTTAATACAAACATTGGTACGTCAGTGCACTCAAGGAATTTTACCCAATCTGATGCCTTCTGGATTGTTGGGTCTGCAATTCCCAAACTTTGACCAGACTGGGGAAGAGTCACTTCTAGTACTGATAATGTTGGAGTAAATGGATCAGTGGTTTGATTGTGCAGATAAAATTCTGTGGATAATATAAGTAGCTTGTATATTATTTATCTATTTATTAAACTTGTATGCTGTCCACCTTGCCAGAGGCAACTCTTAAGTGGCATACAGGCATTCCATTAAAATTCACTATAAAACATTAAATCAATAAATAAAGACCATAAGTTTAAAATTCAATTAAAATAAAACTCAGGAATGAAGGTGACTATACGTGTCCCAGGACAATGTAGCAGGATCCAATCTGGAGCTAGAGAGAAGTTTCCTGAAGATGGACTCAAGTGGACTTCTGGTGCAGATGGCCAATTAAACGACATGCCCAGGGAAAGATCCCTGAAAGTTTTTTCCTTGGTTGTCACTTTTTCAACTTAGCAATAGAAGGAACCGGCATTCCTTTAGTTTATATGACTCTCCTTGGTTAGGGAGAGTCCTAGAATCATCCCATAAGATCCTCCATATAGCAACCGTCTGCAAGTAGCTTCAGGAGCTGTGCTTCGAAGTGCCAACAGCTGTGAGGGGGGGGAATGCAATCAGTTCGTTGTTGAAAAAGCAACCATGTTGGAATTTATTTTTCAAGCAGACAGTAAGTTGTGCCTTTTGTTTCTTACTCATTTTTAAGGACTATTAATCTTTATTAAACTAAGAGAAGCTCTCTTTAGCCACAGCCTGTTATTCCTTTTTAAAGATCTGTGCCTTTGGGGGGATTTCTTCATTTAACAACAAGGCTGCTAAGGCAAGCTAAAATGAAGAAGTGTGGAGTATCTTTTTTTAAAAAAAAATGATGGAGAAATATAAGGGTAGAAAGTTGTGGCTCTAGTTTATTATTTTTGGTTATTTGTAGCTTGGTCTACTTTGCTGTGGGTGGCAAATTTTTTTGATTTTTATGATTTCTGATTGGCCAGCAATTCTTCAGTGGCTACTCTTTCCCTAAAGAGAGAGTTAAGATGTTTTTTAAAAAAGT
Organism: Pantherophis guttatus; assembly: GCF_059756535.1. Taxonomy (NCBI): domain Eukaryota; kingdom Metazoa; phylum Chordata; class Lepidosauria; order Squamata; family Colubridae; genus Pantherophis; species Pantherophis guttatus. The sequence goes on along the minus strand of NC_142063.1, from coordinate 197,442,742 downwards.
ACTCCAGAGATGTAAATACGTGTAGAAAGTTACAAATCTACTTCTACATTGTAAATGTAGAGGAGTCAATTGCAATTTTGGAATATAAACCTGACACCAATCTCTGTTATGCTGGTTTAAATATAAACGTCCTAACACAGTTTGAAAGAAGATTTCCAAGAAAATCTGCAACTTTCAAAAGGACAAGTATGGGACTTTTTCTTCATGGAAAATAACAAAGTTGAGAAATTCTTAAGAAAAAGATAACTTTATAACTACGTGATAAACATTCCAGAGAAGAAAAAGATTTTATTTCATGAAGTAAGCTGGAAGGAGTGACTTAAACTTAAAGAATCAATTGGTATTAGGATGGATTTTTATCGGACTGATATTTGTAATTGAAAGTTTTAATGTAAAATGGGTCTGAAATTTTTCCCATTATATATAATGCTTAAGTAATTCTTAAAGTTTGTAAAATATTACTGAAAATGTATTTGAAAATATGTTAAGAAAAAGTTAAAGAAAAAGATATATTAGCTTAAAGAAAAGTTGAGTTTTAAAATTGATACAATTTTATACAAGAAGACCAAATTTATTTTATGAGGATAGCTTGGAGGGAGTGATTTAAATTTAATCAGTTAATCGGAATTAGTTGGAACTTTATTGATCTAGCTGAAAGTGAAGTTTAAAGTATATAAGTTAAGAGGAAGTTAAAAATGTATTAGAACTTTTTGATTTTAAAAATGTTTTTAAAGAAAAAAATAGTGTTTTAAAATAGATGGGGGAAGTATTTTTTCCCTTTAATGTTAAAGAATTAAAGAATCGAGTGAATTTTGTTAATATAAATGGTGATAGTTTATAAAGATTATTAATTGCAAATAGAAATATATATTATTTCCACAACAAGAAGAAAAAGCAGGAATGGTTAAATTGATTGTTTTATTCAAAGAGAAAATACATACATACATATATATTATATGTCATCACTGAGGCTGAAATCACACTCAGAATGTTTTAGGGAGCTAATATAATACAGTATTTCAAGATAATTTGTCAAAAATTCCAAGGTAGCATTTTAATTCATAATAATATGTGCAAATATACACCAATACTAAATAGTCTGTTGATAAATAATACTGGGACCTTACAGCAGGGGGGAAAAAAGTAAGCTAAATAATTGTAAAAACAATATATGTTATTCAGAGCTACTTTGTGGTCCAATAACATCTAAATTTTAATAAAATTATAAACTAATGGCCTATGGAAAAAGAATATTAATCATGTATTTCCTATTTTCTTTGACTTTCCATTGGATCCAGTCTTCATTTGTTCATCTCTCCTCTTCTCTGCCTTGTACATGTCCTTGTTCTGTGCCTTCCTCTCCCTAATCTATTCATTCTGTCATGTTTCCACTCTGTAAAATGCGGGAATTTTTGAACATACCTACTTGTTATGGTTTTAAGAAAGTTAAAATGACTATAACAAATTACCGAGGGGTATTGATGGAAAATATGCAACTCTTTCTTCTTATGTAATCACAACCATAATTGTTAATGTGTCCCACGTCACAGCATCTGTAACTTTTCACCCAATTTACATGGGGACTTTTTTTCTCCGATGTATTCCTTACTAGATTGCAGCTGTCTTGTACACTTTATAAGATTTATTAATATATTAAGAGTTTTTCTGATCTGAAGGAAGACAGCCTTTGAGGCCTGAATGCCGTTTCCTCTTGAATTCTCCAGGTGACTATAGAGGTTGTTGATGGAACAGAGTCTGAATCAGAGAAAGGTCTTCAAAGGGAAAGCAGCAAAACCAGCTGGCCTGTCCTGTCCCCAAACTGGAGAAACTGGTGGCAAAGATCCGCACCTTCCATCACTCGCATGAGTAGTGGTGACCAGGATTACAAATACGATAGCACGACTGAAGACAGCAACTTCCTAAATCCCTTGAATGGCGGGTGGGATAGGCATCCATCAAGTCATCGGATGTTTGAATCAAAGGAGCAGCCCGAATATGGTGAGTGAGCAAAAACCTCACTGGCAAATGTGTGGACAAAACAGATGTCCATAACAAGGGCAGAATGTTTGTGCATGCGGATAGTGAAAAGAAAGAGCAGGAAAAGTCAGGTAGAAAGGCAAGTGGATGTGATTCTATTCACAAACATCAAGGCTTCTGTACTGACAATGAACTTGTTTAGAAGCAGTGGAACTTTACAGAGTCAAAATGGTACCACCCAGGCAGAAGAAGGATGTGTTAAGCAGTGCTGTTGGAATTTCTCCAGAAAGAGAAAGATGGGACCATGCTCAAAAACAAAACAAATTAAACTCACAAATTATTAGAAAAGGTTGAAAAACAATACAAAGTGGGTAGGAAAGGGCATGACTGACTGGAAATACATTTAGTAAAAATCTGCATTGCAACATTTTGCTGCAGGGCTGACTACAACATACATAAATCCCCAACCAGCATGCGGCTAGCAACCCAGATTGGGTCTACTTTCAACAGCCAGGCTTTCGTGGTGTCCACTTCCATTTTCCTAATTATTATTATTTTTTGTCTCTTCCTTTTCAGATTACATAGAGGGTGAAGGAGACTGGAGTCTGTGGTCAGTTTGTAGTACAACCTGTGGAAGTGGCAATCAGAAACGCACCAGGACCTGTGGATATGCCTGCACAGCCACTGAATCAAGGACATGTGACCGACCAAACTGCCCGGGTAGGAAATAGAGAACAGAATTGTTCATAGCCATGACCCATGTACAAGTATACCCCCCACCCCCATGCGTGTGTGTGTAGATCTAGACCAAATCATTTGTAGTACAAGAAGGAGCTGCTGAGGTATCTGGAACTATTTCCTTGCTTGCATCTTTGTAAAGTACATAATAACATAAAGTCAGTGGTGAAATCCAATTTTTTTTACTACCGGTTCTGTGAGCGTGGCTTGGTGGGTGTGGTGTGGCTTGGTGGGCATGGCTTGGTGGGCGTGGCAGGGGAACGATACTGCAAAATCTCCATTCCCACCCCACTCCAGGGGGAAGGATACTGCAAAATCTCCATTCCCACCGCACTCTGGGGCCAGCCACAGATGGTATTTGCTGGTTTTCCGAACTACTCAAAATTTCTGCTACCGGTTCTCCAGAACCTGTCAGAACCTGCTGGATTTCACCCCTGCATTAAAGTGTTTCCCTGCCTCAAAAGGCTCCTCAATCACACTTTTTATTTAAGTATCTTCCATTTCTCGGTATGGTCTACAGACAGTTGGCAGGAAAAAAATGTGCATTTCTTGCAAAATGCACTAGATGGAGTAGTACTGGAATTAAGAGTCTCATGCCTCTTCTAATTGTTCCTCCCATTATGTAATATTAAGCTAATATGAAATCTTGAAGATTGTGTAATTAAATCAGATTTCAGAGCACTAAGAAAAGTTATACTCTACAGTGTTTTTCAAGGAAGAGTGGCTGAGATCAAGATAGCACATGCCTCTTTTGTGCTGTCTTAGGCTCCTAACTCTGAAATAAGCATTCTGGTAACTATTGATGAGTTCAGCCACTGGAGTGCTCCCTTTCTAATACTTTTTCCTCATGCCTCTATTATACTGTTTGAAATGCCATTAGAGAACCTCCTCTGTGACTCAGACTGTAACACTTGCTGTACTGAACAATAGCTTCCCAGAAACTAGCACACACTCATCTAACAAGGGTAATCTTTCAGCAAGGGAGAATGCGGCTTATTTATTAATAGCAGGATGGGCCAACTTTTGAAGATAGCTCTGGTAGATTGGCTGACTGGCTTCTCTTTTCACCAAGAGAGCAGGACTTTCCACACTGCATACTTCCCCACTGCACAGGCAAACCAAATGCAAATTTTCAGATGGCCTCTTTAATCACCATTCAGAATTTTGAAATGTCCTAGGTCAGTGATAGCGACCCTTTTCGGCACCAAGTGCCAAGAGCACTTTGCGTGTGTGCGCACCCATCAGGGCCATGACCAGGAAGAGGAGCTGCCCAGGGAGTATGCACGCCCCAGATAAGGTACTTCTGATTTCTGGTGTGTGCATGCACACTGGCAAACAAGCCTTCCGGTTACTGCCACGAATGTGCATGTGCCGATTAGCTGGTTGGCGTGCATGTTCACACTGGAAAACGGAAGACCAGCTCTTCCGGTTTCTGGCACTGTCGCACGCACAAAGGCCAGCTGATCGTCATGTGCGCATGCGCTCCAGAAACCCGGAAGAGGAACGGGTGATGGCACATATGCCAGGCGACATTTCTCCATGTGCCACTTAGGGCACGTGTGCCATAGTTTGCCATCACGGTCCTAGGTAAATATGGTTATGGCTGTTTTATGATTTAATGCAAGCAGTAGAGTTACAGTGAATTCTAATCTCTTGTTGGGCAGAAAGTACAATATTCACAATTTCTGTATGTGAAAATGTGATATTATTTATAATTTGGCTGCTCCAAAAAGCTTCAAATAATAGGCTTGCATGAGGCAAACTCAAGACGTAGAAGGAGAATACAGAAAATGATACATTGAAATGATAAAGAAATCATTTTGCTGTTTCTTCAAATTTCTCCATGCAGTGTAAAGGAACTAAACTGCAGAACATTGAGTAAGGGCAGGGTTTTTGACTGCCTTAAAAGTTACATATTTCTTATTGGGAGTACTGGGAGTACTTTAGTCCCTGTATCTTGGGGATGGGATCTGAGTGAACTCAGGGGTTCATGGCTTCCATGTTACCCATGGGCCTGTCCCAGAAGTTTCAAACCTGATAATAAAGACCATCGGACTTGGTCTTTACTTCAGAAGAGATTCAAAATAAAGTGAAAATGCAAGACATTGTCATCTGTATTTCTAATTTGTAGTCAGATCCCTTTCTGATGTATGCACTCATTGTTAGCATACTGGACCATTGCAAAGGTGAGGGACCAGTCAAGATGGTCTGCCCCAGGCAACTGATGGACTTACTGCATTTTCTGAGGCACTTGGGAGAATTACCCAGCTTTCTTGTGGGCAGTTCTGCCATGCAACTTGCTCACTTTTGAAATTGAAAGGAGCAAAGGCATTGCCTCTGCAGAAGATTGCCTCCCTTCATGCATCCTGAGGGTTTTCAGTGAGATGCTATGGGAGATGAAGGAGATGAAAAGACACCACCTAGAGCAATGGTGGAAGAAAAGAAAGGGTGAATATATAACCAAACAAATAGCATTCCCATGTTTGAGAGAATATCATGGATATAAGAATTGTGAAGTGTGCACATTTCTCCATTGTTACTGCCTTTTGCAGATTTATATCCAGCACCTTTGTTCAAGATTATATTCCTTCCTGGAGAGGGACAAGTGTGAAGATATTCCTGCAGGCCCATGTGACATGTTAACAAAGTTCTTTGCAAATAAAATCATTCTCATTTACTTAGAGATGGGTGCAATGGCATACTGGCAAGGGATAGTGAGATGAACTTGGATAGTGATATTTGAGCTGTGAAAGCAGATATGGATATGTACTCTTGTTATCTGTACATGTAAGGATTCATGTTCTACCTGTCTTACTCATGCAGCTAGGTGGGGCATGTAATTGGATTTGAGAGGTAGTTAACACCTTTTTGAAGAAGGGGGAGGCCATCTATCTTTAAGGAGGCAATGCTGAACCGTCTTCTGAAGGGATCATCTCTCAATCCAGTTACCTTAGGCAATGATCTCCAAACTTCGCTTTTAAGAAAGGTTTTGGAGAAGATATTGGGGCATTAATTACAGACGATCCCTGATCTCTTTCAGCCAAGTTCCAGACCTGAATATGGAAGGGAACAGTCCTGATTTCCCTCCTACATGATCTTTGTCAGAACCATTACTACCTTTATAGCCTTCCATAGCTTCAGTACTTACATAACTTCTTTCACAAGATTTTGTGTGTGTGTGTGTGTGTGTGTGTGTGTGTGTGTGTGTGTGTGTGTGTGTAGGAAGCATGTATTGATGATTCTCACCCTGCATGTGGTGAAGGGAAAACACTGGCATGCTTTCTCAGAAGCTGCCCACGTACTCTGGAACTCCTTATTTCTTCTGAATCTCCTGGCCTACAGAAAAAATGTTGAGCCCTGCTATTCGGCACTGTATTGGGGTGCCAATGGTGTGAGCATTGCCTTGAGGCTACAGATAGTCCTCAATTTATGACCACAATTGAAAATTGATGTTGCAAAGCAAGACAGTTGTTAACTTAATTTTGCCTCATTTTATGACCTTTCTTGCCATAGTTGTTAAGCAAGTCACTGCAGTTGTTAAATGAATCTGGCTTCCCCATTGACTTTGCTTGTAAGGTCGCAAAAGGTGACTCCAGGACACTGCAACTGACTTAAATATGAATGAATTGCCAAACATTTGAACTTTAATCACGTGTCCATGGGAATGCTGCAATAGTCATAAGCGTGAAAAATGGTCATAAGTCACTTTTTTCAGTGCCACTATAACTTCAAACGGTCACTAAACAAATGGTTATAAGTCAAGGACTATCTGTAGTTCTCTAGTGTGTTTTTTTTTTCAATCTATCACAGTATTTGCTATATTTTAACATTTTGGGTTGATTGTAAATTACCCCGAGTTCAAGGAACTAGTTAGCAAAATTCAGTTAACAACTGTTTTGCTTAGCAACATAGATTTTCAGTTGTGGTCATGAGCTGAAGATTTATTGTGTATAAATATAAATACACAATGACTTTTGTATGATAATCCTAAATTGCATTAACAGAGGGATACAATCAAGATCAAGTGAGGTACTAATACCACTCTATAAAGCCCTAGTAAGACCACACCTAGAATACTGCATCCAGTTTTGGTCACCACACTATAAAAAAGATGTTGAGACTCTAGAAAAAGTGCAGAGGAGAGCAACCAGGATGATTAGGGGACTGGAGACTAAAACATATGAAGAACGGTTACATGAACTGGGCATGGCTAGTTTAGTGAAGAGAAGGACCAGGGGAGACACGATAGCCGTCTTCCAATACTTGAGAGGCTGCCACAGAGAGGAGGGGGTCAAATTGTTTTCCAAAGCACCTGAAGGCCAGACAAGGAATAATGGATGGAAAATGACCAAGGAGAGATTCAATCTAGAAATGAGGAGGAACTTTCTGACAGTGAGAACAATCAACCAATGGAACAGCTTGCCTTCGGAAGCTGTGGGAGCTTCATCACTTGAGACTTTCAAGAAAAGATTGGACTGCCATTTGTCAGAAATGGTATAGGGCCGTGATGGCGAACCTATGGCACGCGGGCCACAGGTGGCACACGGGATCATATCTGTGGGCACGCAAGTGTTGCCCTATGTCAGCTCCACCAGCTGATTTTCGGGCCTTCCGGGCCCACTGGAAATCGGGAAATGGGCTGTTTCCAGCCTCGGAGGGCCTCCAGGTGGAGTGGGGAAGGCCATTTTCACCCTCTGCAGGCTTCTAGAAAGGCTCTGAAGCCTGGGGAGGGCAAAAAAATGGCCTTCCGGTCTCACCGGAAGTCAGGAAACAGGCCGTTTCTGGTGTCCGGAGGGCCTCCGGGGGGGTGAGGAAGGCCGTTTTTGCCCTCTCCAGGCTCCAGAGGAAAACAGGCCTACCGGGCCCACTGTGCCACCGCATGCCAAAAGCAAGAGGAGTGCGGGGGAGTCATGCGCACATGAGCAGGGGGTCAGGAAGCATTGAATTATGGGTCTGGGCACGTGCACATGCAACCCCCCCTGCAACCCCCACTTTTGGCACGCGACAGCAAAAAGGTTAGCCATCACTGGTATAGGGTCTCCTGCTTGAGCGGGGGGTTGGACTAAATGACCTATAAGGTCCCTTCCAACTCTATTAATCTGTTAAAAAAAGCATACACTTGTAAAGCAGAAAGGTGACTCCTTCCTCTAGTTTCCTGGCTGGACCAGCCAAACATAAATAAATTCCTCTTTCCTAGCTGAGGAACAGTGTTCTCTTCTGAGGGGAAATAGCCCATTGCTTACATAGACTAAGACCTAAAACAGCCCTCTCTGGTGCCCATCATGATGAGAAAGTTGAGACACAGCAGGAGAGAGACTCCTACTGCTGTGTCTTCCCTAGCATTGCCACAAAGTAGGCCTGAGTCTTATATGGGGTTTGTCCCATATAAGGGATCCCTGAACAAGGAGAAGATAAAGGGGACATGGACTGCTACTATGGTTGCTGACGAGTTGTATAATGCCAGCAAGAGGAGATAAGATTGTTCCTTCTTGACATGCCCTTTGCTTCCTTCCATGCTATTTCTCTGCTATGTGTGTTATTTATTTATTTATTATTTAATATGCTGCCCCTCTCACTATCCAAAGTGACTCTGGGTGGCTTACAACGTGATAAAAACATTTTTTTAAAAGCATTAAAATAGGAATGAAGCTTCTGCTAGGCTTCAACCCTATATGGCTAGAATTGTGGTTCTTGTGAAGTCTGGCAGTGAGGGTAGTCTGGATCCTCCATGTGTGTGGATCCCAAGGTGGCCTCCTTCACCGCCTTCTCTATTTGTACATCCTTAGGAGGAGGCCTCCCATACAATGGTGGTTTCTTTAAAGCTGAAGATGAATATCCCCAATATTTTCCCTGCCAAACATCTCAGTCACATTGTTTTAATAAGCCGTAGCATCAAGAGCACATCCTGTTTTTAAATAATGATTTGCTAATAATGCAGTTGGAATGCACAGCGTTCATCCGCTCGCACTTCAAGCATGCAATAATGAAAAGCTTTACTACTTTGTAGTTTTTGTCTTTTTCCAAATTGTTGTAATCTTTAATGATGCCTGAAAATACGGACTTCAAAATACCAAAAAGAAACGTGTTTCAAAACCCTGTACTCATTTCAAGACAATTCTGAATATCAGAGTACACAAACACTGAGTTTATAACTGATTTATGGTGCTCTGGCAAGCAATCATTGTTCATGAGTTTATTACATGTCTGATTTTTAATGTGCTGGCTTTCTTTTGACTTTGTTGTATCCTTCCCAGAGGCTGTAAATAATGTTCAATAAATACTTTTTTTTTTTTTGCAAAATAAATGTATGCATATGCTCTTGCTCTCTCCAAGTACAGTGGGACTATTTGAAACAACCCTGTGTTTTCCTTCTTCCAAATAATTTATATAGGTCTCGAGGACACATTCAGAACAGCAGCCACAGAAGTGAGCTTACTTGCAGGAAGTGAAGAATTCAATGCCACAAAGCTCTTTGAAGTTGGTAAGCAGATAATAGCAAAAAGTGTGGGGTTTTTCCTATCTTAAACTTAGCGTAAGTGACTTAGGTAGACCCAAGTTCACTCGCTCAGGAATCTTTTGACAGTCATGATCTATACCACTATATATCGGCTGAGGGGGACATGAATTGTGATTGAAAGCATCCAGGCAGTGCTACATTTAAGGCAGCTACCTCAGATTGTATGTTAGTGGCTCTGTATAAAAAGGGCCTCTAGTGTGAAGTGAACTCTCAAATCTCGCTCTGCCAACATTTTCTGGGTTTGAATGGAGCCTCCATCAACCTTTTCCAGGAGATCTGTGATTTCCAATGCAGAAATTCTAACAAAAGTGACTGTTTTCAGCTGTATCATGGGCGTTCCAAGTTAAATAACACGACGAAGACAAAAGGCAAGAGCTGAATAATACAGCTGAATATAATAAGTTCAGGAAGTCTTCTTGAACAATAAATAGCTTTATAAGATCTATCCACAGTGGTTAGGACATCGTTAAGTCAAAGGATCACTTAGGAATGCAAACGAAAGCCAAGGATTTCCCTGAAATTTGCAAAATATTTGGACTTTAGATACATATTCACCACCTCATCACTCATGACCATTCCACTTATGGCACATCCTGACTTGGCCAGATTTCTTGCTATCTTACCAAATATTATAAGAGGAATATGAGTCATTTCTGGATTCAGTTATAAGAGGCTATTTTAATATCATCAGTTAAAAGAGAATAATAATTAGGACTTAATGCAGCTACTTTTTAAAAAAGAAATAGTGCGTAGTAGACAAAGACAAATTCAACTTTTATTTTTGCACAATAATAAGAAAGCACGTGAAATGTTATGTTCTGGTATCAGTGCATTACAGTATTCCTGCTTCAATTCCAGTACGGCTCAAGAATGTGTTTTGTTTTGTTTTAAACCAACAACTTCAGCAGCAACAAAAACTTGAGAATATAAGCATTCAAGGAGAAAGGATAGCAAATATATAAATTGTCACTGACATTGATTCTAAGAAATTTGCTTTGAGGCTCAAGAATGTGTTCTTTGAAAATAATATTGAAAGCATCTGGATTTATACATTGTTTTATTGGATTACTTTTAAATATTTTAAATAGCCTTTGGGGGCCAGATCCTTACAAGTCAGCTTATCAATCAATTAATAGAATTATTTCTGCAATAAAGAATACTTGTATAAAATAATTTAATTCAGCTTATGACTTTTTAAAAACAGAAACAGTTAGATATCAATCAATTAATTAAAAAGTCCTGTCATAATTCTTGACTAAAAGTTTTGTTTTATGTTGATTTAAAGCTTGTACTAAAGGGATAAACATCCAGCCCTTGTGAAGAAATTGAGGAAAACATTACTTTACTAAAAAGTAATGTAACTCTTTGTTAAAATGTCACAGTGCTACTCATTATCAAAACCTGCCTTTTGACACTTGAGAGATACAGTAAGACAAAGAAGGAGAACCTGTGGTCTTCCAGTTGTTGTCACATAACCTTAGCACATCCAGTGGGTGCTGGGAGTTGCAGTTTAGTAACATCTAGAGGGCCACAGATTCCAAACCAATCAGTAAATCGTGCATTTACGATTTTAATATGGTGTTTGATGTGTTTTTCCCCCCCTTTTGTCCTCCTTTCTCTTCTTCAGATACGGATAGCTGTGAAAGGTGGATGAGTTGCAAAAGTGAATTCTTAAAGAAGTACATGCACAAAGTAGTCAATGATCTTCCCCCTTGTCCTTGCACATACCCCACCGAAGTAGCTTATAGCACCGCAGAGATCTACGACCGTCTGAAAAGGAAGAACTTTCGCTGGAAAGATGCAAGTGGGCCAAAAGAAAAACTGGAGATCTATAAGCCCAGTGCCCGCTACTGCATCCGGTCCATGCTGTCCTTGCAGAGTACCACCTTGGCAGCCCAGCACTGCTGCTATGACGACAGCATGCAGCTGATTACCCGAGGGAAAGGGGCTGGCACCCCCAACCTGATCAGCATCGAGTTCTCTGCAGAACTTCATTACAAGGTGGATGTTTTGCCTTGGATCATTTGCAAAGGGGACTGGAGTAGGTACAATGAAGCTCGGCCACCTAACAATGGTCAGAAATGTACAGAAAATCCTTCGGAGGAGGACTATTACAAACAATTTCAGGAAGCAAGAGAGTACTGAAGACGAGTGTGGGAGGAGCAGATTTCTTTGAAAACTTCAAAAAGATGGGTGGTGGCAAACAGGACGCTCCAGTGAATGAACCTTTGAAAATGGGATTTATCTCCCCACTCACTGTACATAGTTGTACAAAATATACAATTTTTCTAAAGTATTTTATTTATGTTTGCATGTAGATACGGCATATAGTCCCTCTCACCTTTGCACACATGAAAGTATCTCAACAAACCTTTATACACATTCTGCTTCCATTAAGATGAGTTTACACTCATATATCCCCATAGAGACTACATTAGCTGTAGTTAAAAGTGAGTATCATTGGATTTCACATGAAAAGAAAATTGCTTCTCAGTGCCTCAGCCATTCAGAATAAATGTTTGCTATTAGAAAGATCTACATATATTGAAAGTAGTATTGAAATGTGGTTTTTAGGAATACATTTTGAGGATAACATTTTGGCTCACTAAGAAAATAGTGACCAGATTCATTGCAGATGTGATGAAAGTTAAGTTCAAATCAAATTGTTCCTTTGCTTTGCATCAAAAGGCTGAACCTTTTGGCTGACTTCCAGAGAAATCCTGGGCTGGAGCATCTTGACATTGGAGGCTTTGACTATTCCAAAATACTCCTAGCATCAGGATGAGATTAGCAGGACCATAATCTGAAAGGAGTAGTTGTTATTGCTCCTGGTATTATTATTGTAATAGTTTAATTTTTCTCATGATTGTAAAGAGGCAGGATGAGGACCAAAAGCACTGTGGATTCTCAGCCCCTACTAACCTGCTGCCACACACATCCTTATGACCCTTTTCCCGTGTGGTTTTCTGACATCGGAAACAACAGAGAGAGGTTGATAGAGTGGATGGAAACAAGGATCCGGTGTGAAACTACCCAATCTGACATTACAATTCTGTCTCTGAGCCTGGAGGCAAAGAAAAAAACCCAAACCCTTCCCATTCTGCTCAGTCCCCACTCTGTAATCGTTCAAATGATTGCAGTTTCCCATTAATAAACCCCTACAGTTTACCTCTGATATGGGACTCCCTTATTCTGCCAAAAGCATATGCGTGCCTTCCAGATAGGATTGCTAAATCAAAGCTAAGGAGTAGCAGAAATTTAAAAAAAAAAAACATAAATTAAATGATCTCTTTAGAGATAGATATGAATAAAGAAACAAAACGCACAAAAATATATTTAGACATATTTAAGGGAAGAAGAAAAGGGCAGAAGGCATGGACAATTATTTGCGAAGCAGACAGATGCATTCATGAGCAAAGATTTTAAGGAAGCCTCAGAGCGTGGAACAAAATTGTGGTTCACATCTAAAGGATCTGGAATAGCAATACACAGTAAATCTGACTAGCCAACTGGGAAAGCATCAAATGTGTTTCGGCCTCCAAAAGAGGGTTTGTGTATTTGATGAAAAGATGATGTGTCATTTTATGGCTGATAGGGCTTATTTCCTCTATCCTAACTGCTCATAAATAAGCAGTTTCTGTGTTCATCCTCTGGTTTGGGATCTGTGTACATCAGGGGTGAAATCCAGCAGGTTCTGACAAGTTCTGGAGAACCGGTAGCAGAAATTTTGAGTAGTTCGGAGAACCGGCAAATACTAACTCTGGCTGGCCCCAGAGTGGGGTGGGAATGGAGATTTTGCAATATCTTTCCCCCAGGAGGGGAGGGAATGGAGATTTTGCAGTATCCTTCCCCTGGAGTGGAGTGGGAATGGAGATTTTGCAATATCCTTCCCCTGCCACGCCCACCAAGCCACACCCACAGAACTGGTAGGGAAAAAATTTGTATTTCACCCCTGGTGTACATGATACTCATCCTCTCCATTAAAGGTGCTTTAAATTCCTCTTTGCTAGCAGTGTAGAGACATGCTCTCTATGCCACTGCAATGTAATCCAGATACAGTAGATACAAATGTACCACTGGCAATGGGATTTAAATGGCATTCTGATACATTCATAGATATACAGTGTTAAGAAAAATAAGGCCCCTTCCACTGCAGAGCTTGCCGTACACATACTGCTTGGTGTTTAGAGAGATCTATTGCAGGGAACAATTTGAAGCAGAATCCTTGTGAGGCTTTAATTGTATGTATAAGCACATCTGAAAGGACATCTTTTTGGAAGAGAATTGATTTTAAACATCTTGCTCTCCCTCACTTTTCTATTATATTGCAAATGCATGCAGTGTGTTATCTTTTATTTTTTTAAAAGATTGATCAGTTCTGGGTGGGGATTGTCAATTCTTTAATTTAAACATATTACATTTGTAGCATACATATTTATTCATCTTTAGTTAGTAAGAATTTGTAAAGTTAAATTTGAAAGGTTAGAAACTTCCTGGTAACCCAAGATCGTTCCATAAGGAAATTACATAACAATCCAAAGCAAACTTACAAATGAAGCAATTCTAAAACATACACTAGTTTGTGTGTTCTCATTAAGTGAGTGCTAAAATGTTTCTTTTAAAATGCTCCACTGAAGAAAGCCAGCAGAACTGGTGAGAACCAGCCCACTGACTATGTCTCTTGATAGAATAACTTAATGGCCAAGTTTTATCTATGCAAGAATAGCTTCATTCTTAATGTTACTCTTTGTGTGTTTGTGTGTGTGTGTGTGTGTGTGTGTGTTTAAAGCAAACAGCTAAAGAAGGAAAAATAAAGTATTCTGTAACATACTATTAATGCTGCCTATTGTAACAAGACTCATTAAGGACAAACAGAGGACATTATTTTAATGTATATCTTTCACCTCATTTATTTGAACTCCAAGGGCATTTAACCTGCCAAGACAGAAATCCTTTGGCAGTCTGTAGCAATGTGTTTTCAAAATCATTGCAGCTTTTTCCACACCAGTTCTGGAACATTTTAAAAAGAAAACTATTTCTCCATCTGTGGTCCTTGGTGATTATATTTCAAAATAATATCATAGTTACTGATTTTGCTTGGAAAAAATATTTTAGCTTGCTAGGTTTTTTTTTTGTTTTTGTTTTTTAGTATCTCATTGACTAATGTAACAGAATATAGTCTGCTTAACTCCAACATGCAGGATTAAATTCACATCCAAAACTCGGGGGGTTTTAGGTAACGAAGTGTGAGCCTGTGTATAAATGTAATGTGATCTTTTGCTACATAAGTGCATCAGAAAACCCATAATATCAAGTAGTATCCAATTCATGGAGATTTACTGAGATAATATCCTTCACTCCTCTCTCTGGAAACTGCAATTATAGTGATGTGCCATCAAGTCAGGTCCAGGCCCTGCCTGGCAAATGTTTGACAATTGCCTTTCAACTTGCTCTGTTCCGACTAATACAGTAATATAGAGTTCTTCCAAAGGTATTCTTGCAATCTCATCGATTCTATCCACCTTCCCTTATGCATTGTCTTCCTCTTTGACTTCTCTCAAACTTCCTAATTTTTTTCTAGTCCCTCAACAAAAATACGTGAACCCCTGCTTGCTATTCACCTGGACAGCCAACAGTCAAGTGTTAACTTCATCTTGGATTTAGAGATACTTTTAGGAATTACCTTCAAATCCACAATTCAAAAGCATCTTTCTTTGAACACTTCTCAAAATCCAGCTTCCATAACTATATATTAACACTAAAAAAAATGCCATTCTTTATTTTGGTTGATTTAAAAGTATCGTGGTCTTTCATGATTTTGTTTATGATTGTCATTGTATTCCTCCCTTGGATTATCTCCTTTATTTCTCCAGTATATTGTCTAACTTCATTCTTGAGCACCAAAAAGAAAAAAAAGAGGAGATATATCCACACACACCCCTCTGCTTTCCTGTCAAATGTGAGTTTATTCTATATGCTGGATTTTGTTTTCATATTCGTCATTAACTCAAAATTTTAATGTGCCATTTTTATGCTCAGAATAAATTCTTCTATGTCTCTTTGTGTTTAATTGTCTATGCCATGACTGAGTTTATATACTTAACTATTTTAAACCAACTGTGGATTTTCTTTATAAACACTCTGCAACAAAATGCGTACTCCTGCTATGTGCATTTTCCCATTTATCATAAATATCTGCCTTTCAGTGTATCAATCTTCCAGTCACCGTCATGGGAAGCAGAAAGGTCAAGATGCATGCAGGAATTTGAACGGGCCATTTCCAAAACAGGCAATGATATGGCGAGAAGAAAAGGGAGGAAGAGTTGAAGTTTGGAGAAAAATAAGGAGAGTTCCAGCATTACTTAGCATGTAAACTATATACTAGGTTGGGCAGCTGACAGTCCTAAAGCTATATACAGCTCTTGGAATGATTCCAAGAGTTCTCCACAAGCAATCTGCTTCAAACACTGGCAAGCACAAACAGAGAAAGAAGGAGGCCTGAAAAGGAATGTCAGAAAGAGGGAAGCAGGAAAGGAAAGAGAGAGATAAATTACCTGCTTTCATGCCTGCCACACATACCCACCCACCCCCCTCCATCCCCACAATTTGGACCAGTGGATTAGGCTGTTATAAATTCCTTAGATCAATGGGTTAAATCCAGATGTAGATATATGCAAAAGTTATGGCAAAATGTCTCCTCCCTTACTCCTTTTTCTAAAAAAAATCCCAACAACCCAGAATGTTCTAGATTAAAGGGATCCTGCTGTATGGAATGAGCCACGTGCCAGGGAAATCTGACTGAAATCTGACAGGGCCTGCAGATTATTAGTGTGGGGCAGGGATTAAGGCGATTCCCTTAACCCAGTTGGGAAAATTGGGCTGCAGCCTAATGAGATTATTGGTTTGAGTGATGGCCAAAAACAAAACAAAACAAAAAGATACTGACAAAACCAAATTGAAGACATAAATCACTGCTGAGCAAATAACCTTAGACAAGCTCTGTTGCCTTAATACGGAAGATAAAAGTAGGATAAGAAAGGCCTGATTAAATGACCCACTAACTGGCCAAAGACATAAGCAGAAGGTATTTTTCAGCATGGAGGAAAAATGGTATACTCACCCTCCCCATCTCCAAAAGAGGAGAAATAAGAAGAAGATTTATTTAAGTGAATTTGTATCTGGTTATAATTCTTGTTTTTTTTTTCCAGTGGAAAGTTGCTGAGGCAGTTTCCATTCTACTATTCCCACACAGTACAAGGAAAATTAAGGGGCTGACATAGTAATTACTTGTCCATGTCTGTGCCTACACATTTGTAAATAAAGACAGGAAATCTTTCAGTCATTCACTCTTCAGTTCTCTCACAGACATGGGTACTGTTAGCAGCACTTGGAGAATCCACAAGGTAGCCACAACTACAACTCTTGTTTTATTCTCCAAGGAATAACAGTGCCACACTTTTGACAAAACTGCTTGAATGTCAGACTAATATGGAAATGAGAAGACTGCATGAAGAAATCTCCCTTTGAATCTGAAAGTTGCTTTAAAAATTCATATATTTTAGAAGTCAGACCAGCTTTGTAGCCCATCACAGGAGGGTGGAAGGAAGGTATTGTTGGTTGATGTGAATGGGGTAACTTGAGCAAACGTACCAATCACTGCTACTGACATTGGTTTTGCATCTTCAAAAGAGAACTAATGGCTTGCTTTTGAAATCCCCAAGCCATTGGGAAGAGTCTTTAAAGTCTGTCCATCCTTCTCAGCACATATTTATGATTAAGCTATATGGGACTTAACCAAATAAAGGTCTGTATTCCTAGTCAAATGATCCTCTATATTCCAAACAGTCTCAGTTTGATGTGTCATCTTGAAAGTCTTTACTAGAATAAAACAAATACACTGCGCTATAGCTCAAGTGTAATTTAGGTCAAAGCAAAGCTCTTGGTGATGCCAAAAAATCTTCCTTAAGGGGATTAAATTTTAAAATTTTCTTTGATCATGCTTGAAATTAATATGCTTGAGCTGGAAAATGCTGTAAAAATGTCTAGGAGGCTAAACAGATCACAGCTCTCTATGGTAGACAGCCTTTTAGCAAAAAAGTACAGAGACATGATTCCCACCACTTTGTATAGTTCACAACTATTTTCATGAGGCAAGACACTTGTTTTTGTTCCTTTGTTTCCCTGAACTGAACTTCTTGTCCCTGGAAATGATTTACCAGCACTAGGACTAGAAAGGGGAAACAATGGAAAATGGTTGCTTCTTTCTTTCTTTTTTTAACCTGCCAGTTCTTTTGCAAACAATGTGGGCTCAGGCTTCCATTTTCTAAGCATGGGAGGCATTGATAGAGGAGAAGGACTGTTCTCTTACCATCCTGATCAAAGCCATGTTTCCTGGGTCAAAGTATTAATAGATACCATCTGCTGCTATATATAAATTGTATTGGTCCTATGCCTTATTTCCATTCACGAGTAATGTTGTTGCCTATGAAAACACAATAACAATTGCTCCCAAAGGCTGTATAGACACGGATTGTGTCCTACACTTCAGGATGTTTTTATAACTATAAAAGGAGGGAGAGGAGGGGAGGGAAAGGATAAATGGATGACTGAACAGAATTGGGGAAATTTGAATTGCACTGGACAAGTTTAACTGAACTCATGGAAACCCTAGCCAGACTAGAAAACTGAAATCACTTCTCTTGCATTTACTTTCTTGGTAAAAATCTACTTCTCAACAGCTCAGGGCTTCCACAGCCCAAAACTATGTGCACTCTCCTGCTGATGGTCCATGAGGTCTATTCTTGGTAGAGGGTTTGAACCCCACAAAAGAAGTTCTAGGTATGTATCTGTGACAAATCCCAATAAGGATAAAACCAATCCCTTGTTGATCGATATTCTTCTTTGAAGATATGTGGGTTTTACTCAGGGCCGGATTTTCCTATAGGCTAACTAGGCTTCAGCCTAGGGCCTCAAGATCAAGAGGGGCCTACACAGTGGTGGGATTCTGGGGGTTCTAGGGGGTTCGGCCGAACCCTTTGTTAAATTGCTGGCTCGCCCGCCCCTCGCCTCCCATCCGCGCGGCGCCAGCCTACCGTAGCCAGGGGTGGGCAATTGTGACTCTTTTACAACCTGTGGACTTCAACTTCCAGAATTCCTGAGACAGCTTGGCTGTCTCAGGAATTCTGGGAGTTGAAGGCCACAGGTTGTAAAAGAGCCACAATTGCCCACCCCTTCCCTAGCCTGAGTTCTGCTGCCTGGGATCCACGTGGGCTGCCACGTGGTTCCCCACCGGCTCCGGACGCAAGAGAGCAGGATGGAGAAAGCAGCTTCCACGCCTTCACTCACCCTCACTCTCTGCTCTGTTGGATCGCCGGCCGTTCGCTTACCCCGCCCACTCCCAATCTATTGCTGCCTCCGGAGTCCCAGCTGATGGCTAGAGGAAAAAAAACTTCAAATTCTTGCCGCAGGGCTTCAAAGGGCCATCCTAGAGCCAGTGGTGCAGCCGAACCCTTTGTTAAATTGCTGGCTTGCCCCGCCCCTCCGCACCACTATTTATTGCCAATAAATAGTGGTGGGCGAGGGGCGGGGGAGCCAGCAATTTAACAAAGGGTTCGGTGGTTTTTTTGTAATTTTATTGGCCCCCGGAGCTTCAGCATAGGCTAATTGGCCTCCCGGCTCTCAGCTGATTTGTCTCAGCTGTTTTGCTCACGGCTCTTCTGCTTCCTTGCAAAGAGTGCTGATTTTTTCCCCTAGCTATGCTGAGAAACGAAAGTGAAACTGCTTTGCTGTTGCTGCAAGGTTGGAAAATTAGGCAGGCAGAATTCTTTTCTTTTTCCTCACCAAAAAAGGTAGGTGCAAACAATGGGAAATTTAGGGAAAAAGAGGAGAGTTCAGGATTTTAAAACACAAAAGAAAAAAAGCTCTATTTAACTAGGGAATTGTAATAATTGAGATACTATTAATTGTATATTTCTGAAAGCAGAAATGGTTAAGTTGTGGTTTGGAGGAATATATGGGGGAAATTATTTGGTTTATTATTATTGGTAAATATAATTAATTGATTTGTAAGAAATTGGATTGCATGGAAATAATTGGAATATTCATGTTCATATTGATTAATATACAAAAAAGGTAGTTATATAACTAATTGATTTATATTAAAATGTTGAATTTATATTAAACAACTAATATTACATAATTAACCAATGTGAGGATGGATATAAAAATAGATGACAATGGGAAGGGGTATAATATAGAATAGGAGGGGAAAATTGAATTTGATTAAGATTAGAGATGAGGATGAAGGGTAATATTGGTTTTTTACAAAAATAGATGAGGAATAAATATGGCAAAAAGGAAATATAGAAATTGTAAATTTAATTGAAATGACTAAACACTGTTTAAATTTGTGAACCGGCCAAACACTCTGTTCAAAGAAAATATATTGTATGTTTGTATGTGTGTTTCTAATTATTGTTATTTATTCATATTTGTTCTCTTTTATTCTTTAAAGTTTAACAATTCATTCTTTATCTTAATATCTTTATATTTGTTTGGGGTTGGCTTTCTTCCCTTTCATCTTTTTTATTGTACAGCAATCTTTCTCCTCAAACCTACCACCTCTCTCTTTTCTTTCCTTCTTACTTTCTCTTCCTCCCCCTCTTCTTCTCCTCCCTACTTCCTCTTCCTTTCTCCTTCTCCTCCTCTCTTCCTCCCTCTCTTACCCTCCCTCCTACTCTAATTTCCTTTCCCTTCCTTCATCCCTCTCTATTGCTGTATCCTTTTATGCATATGGACTACTCAGAGGGCTGAAAAAGTTATTTCTGACTAGTCCTCGCACTTTTGACCAGTCCTCGAACTTACGACTGTCCTCACATTTTACGTTTTTGCCCTATCTTGTCACCATGGTGAAGAGAAGCAGTTGTGAAATGAGTGACATGGTTGTTAAGGATGCTGCATGGGCATAAATGTGAGGATGGTCATAAGTGTGAGGACCGGTCAAAAGTGCGAGGCCCAGTCAGAAATGACTTTTTTCAGCCCTCTGAAAAAAGTCTATGCACATAGCCACGCCCACCCAGTCACATGACGAGCTACCCATGCCCACACAGTCACGTGACCAGCTAGCCACGCCCACCCAGTCACATGATTGCCAAGCCACACCACCAACTAAGCCACGCCCACAGAACCTGTTGTTAAAAAAATTGAATCCCACCACTGGGCCTACATTCCCTACATTCAAATTGTTAGCAAAATTAAAATTACACTTTCACTATAGGTGAAAGGGCCTCATAAGTGGAATAGCCTAGGGCCTCTTTTCATCTAAATCCGGCCCTGGTTTTACTGATAGAATTTTTGCAGGAGACCCCCCCTCTGATGACTCCCCTCATCTGGCTACCTTTCTATCTGATGCATCCCCCTCCCCCCCCAAAAAAACCCCTACAATTTTGTTTCTTCCTGTTGCTTGGGCTAGAAGTGAAGACTGGAAAACCTTTGGTTAATTTCATGCAATTAAAAATAAATCCACCATTTTGCTGGCCCACCAGCGTGTGAGGGAAGTCTAATGATTCACCAGTTTCTCTGATCAGCTACTGGTTGGCTTAACCTTGGTGCTGATGAACCTGAAGCTTTAGATCAAGGATGTCAAACTTGATTTCATTGAGGGCTGCATCAGGGTTGTGTTTGACCTTGGGGGGCTGGGTTGGGCATGGACAGCCTATGGTGGCCCGAGTGCTCTGCCAGTGAAAATGGGCTCCCAAGCTCCATTTTGGCTGCAACAGCCTCTTGCAACCCTCTGCCAGCAAAAATGGAGTTCCATTTTCACTGGCAGAGGCACCGCGGACCACTCTTTCACTGTTTCCAGGGTGGCCCCGCAGGCCAGATCTAAGCACCCTGTGGGCTGGAACCTGCCCCTGGGCCTTGAGTTTGATACCCCTCACTTATCAGAATTATAGAAGGAGTCTGCGTAGTGCCTAAAAGTCGCCTTACAATGCACAGGTGGGATTCATGTTTTTACTTTGACTTGTTTTCCTTAAATTCTTATAATGGCCATGGAGAGCTGCAATCAGAGAGAAGAGGACATGCCAGCAGCCCTGATTGGAGATTCCTGGGACTGCAGATGTTCTCCAGACTGATTGAAGGCACAGACAAAAAAAGCACACAGCCAGGCTTGTGCCAACGCAAGTCAGAAAACCTTTGAAGCAGAGCAGGAAAGCAGGATTGTAAACTGTTGATGATGTTATCTATAGAAGCCCACCTGCGTTTTATGGGGTTAAGTGGAAGAGCGCTGCACTGTTTAGCCTTGTGGCTATATTCAGTGCTCCTTTCTAGCCCTAGTGGTTGTATTTCATTTTATTGTATTTGTAGCAAATAGTTGGTGTATATGCAGTTTACTTCCGACCAAGCAGGTTGCCCTGGCCAGGATTGATGGGAGTATGGTTCTGAGACATCTGGAAGGCCGCAGGTACATCATCCTTTTTCTAAGCAAACAGACCCAACAATTTATTACACAACATTTTCTGGATCTCCTGAAATTTCATCCGATTCCCTTCAATAGCAAGTAAGAAGATTCTCATTTATCCATGAACTTAATTATTCCTTTCAAACGTTTGCACACGCTGCACCTACAAGCTTCCTAACCCCACACTCCCAAAATCTGAAAAACAAAGTTCAACTAAACTGAACTTCTTGTTTGGAAAAAATATATATCCTTAGTATTAAGCAAAATAGTTTGGGACCCCGTAATTCAAGTTTTTCTTTCGATTGTAACTTTGAAAGTGTTGTTAGAGAACAGCATGACAACCATTCTAGTATTTATACCCAGTAAGTGTTATAAAAATCACATGGTCTGCTTTGATAACATTTGAGGCCCATTAAGTTGCAGAAATATCTGAGTATTCATGACAATGATCTGGCCCTGGATTTATTTGCTTGAAGAAAATCTATTTCACAAGAGACATGAAAGACTTTGGAGTGGCTGGAAAGTCACTTCTGATGAAATCATTCCTGGACCCAGGGCTACATTCTTAAAAATTTGGCATTCTGAGGATCAGTATCTTCTGATGATTTTTTTTGGCAAGCTTACACTAATGTGCAGAATCCCATCTGGAACAAAAGAGTGGAATATATACACAAGAACGTGAGGAGAACAAAGCTGGCACAGCTACTGGATGGAACCTCCTTTAAAGGAAAGAAAATAACTACTCCATTCATAGTCCTGGCTGAAATGCTAGTAATAACATCGAAGGCTCTTCCAAAAGAAAGTTGCACAATTGCAAAACTTTCCAGACAACATAACATCAGAAGCAAAAGCCCTAAGTCCTGCATAGTTCTTTCCCAAAAGGCACTGCTTGGTGCTACTTTTCAACCCCCAGATTCCAGCGATGTTCATATGAAACGGCCCATATATGAAGCTAATACTGAACTGCTGAAAAGAATCAGGGAGGGATTGGGCTCCTGGATCAGAAAGGTTACTGGAGGTGATCTTAGAGATGTTCCAGACTACAGCTCCAAAGAAGCCAGCAATGGTGAAGGATGCTGGCAATTTAGAACCTAGAGAGCCATTTATGCATATAAAATAAAAGGTAAAAAGTAAAGGTAAAGGTTCCCCTAGCACATATGTGCTAGTCATTCTGACTCTAGGGGGTGGTGCTCATCTCTGTTTCAAAGCTGAGGAGCCAGCACTGTCCGAAGATGTCTCCGTGGTCATGTGGCCGGCATGACTCAACGCCAAAGGTGCACGGAACACTGTTACCTTCCCACCAAAGGTGGCCCCTATTTTTCTACTTGCATTTTTTACATGCTTTCGAACTGCTAGGTTGGCAGAAGCTGGGACAAGTAACGGGAGCTCACCCCATTACGCAGCACCTCACTTTACTTGTAATTATCTGCTCTGCCCTTCTTTCCATCACTCCCAGTGGAGTGTACCAGCCATCATTGCCAATTTAGAGGCATTAAAGTACTTTTTCTTCAACACATTAAGTTGAAAGGGCATCTCCTAACACTATACAGGTTTCTATCTATGCAGGAAAGGGACATTCTTATACTTGCAATGTGAGTAGAGTTTTCTAGTAGAAGCATACAAAAATGGTAGGGAGAGAGAGATTAATGATCTAGTCATTAAAATCTTCTGGGAAAAATTCATCTTGATTCCCTAATTGCAAATTTATTCCTTTCTAAAGTCAAAGGAGGCTTGAGGAAAATGTTGCAAAACAGGTTCTACAGCTTGAAAATTACTTGAGTTAGTAAGAATTCTAATACCATTAGATTGAAATATCCATAAAGTAGAATCGTACAGGAACTAAGATTACAAGGGGGAAGATTACAAGATTAATCTGGCAGCACAGACTGACTGACTGACTAACTGAATAACACCAAGGAAAAATTTGGTGAATGTGCCATGGAATGGATTCAGAAGTCTCAGCACTGGGCTAAAACTTTAGTACAGATTGACCCTATTGCTTACAATGTTTCTCTTCTTTGTTTCTAGACATGTGCCAGATATTGCTGTGTCCCTTCACTTCAAGCAAAGCTGTCTTCTTAGCCTACTCATCAATTAATCATTAAAGAGCATGGCACCATTTCAGTGCCAGAGACCCTATTGTGTTTTCTCCCAATCTAAGTTCTGGCAAGGTACATCATGCATCAGAAAGGGCTTGGAGAGCAGAATCATCAGTAGAGCTCAAGTCAAGACACTGGAAAACCAGATTGAAACTACACAACACAAGGGGTACTTGTCTGATCAGATGAAGTACATCAATCCCACTGTTTCTAAACCTTTGGAGCTCTGTGTTCATTCTGCACATCCTCCTCCTTCCCCACCCTGTGTAGCAGTGAACACTGCATTCAACAGAGATCTAAATAGTAAAACCTGAGGTATTCCAGTCTTTCCATGTAAAAACATTCAGTGGCCCCACAGCCATTACATGAATGAACAAGCAAAGACCATTTGCAGAAACATCCAGCCAAAAGAAACTTCAAGGGCCGCACAGAGGCTACTGCTTCATATAGTGTAGGTCATGTTTCCCAAGTGCAAATATTACTTTTGGCACAGAGAAGCCTTTACTTCATGAGTTATATGGCATTTTCTTGTTGCTCTATTTGAGTGCATGCAAAGTAGAGGAGGCATAAATAGCTTGGGATTTTTCCCTGAGCCAACAGAAAAACCTAGGACACATCCTACGCTAGAAAATTTCATCTTTTTAGAAACTTCTGAAAATTACCATTGCAGATGTTGAGTCTATTAAAAAAATATCACGCCAGCCGAAGATCAGTCAAAAAATAACATCCAATTGAAAGCTATAAACCTTATCAACCCAGACTAAACTGTTTTTTCTTCTTCTAAGTCTATGTCAGAGTTCTGTATAATTATCTCCTCCCAATTTAATTTCATCTCAGCATTCCCTAATCCATTTCTTTCAGATATATTGGGATTATAGATCTCAGATTTATAGGGTGACTTACAGTCCCAACACATTTGGAGTAACCCAGATTGTGGAAGACTGCCCTAATTTGAAATCGACATCAAATTACAGTAAGTCATACTGAGATATATTGGATCTTATCTTGGTCTTTGAGCTACACTTGTATACAATCTGAAAGAAAGAGCTCATGAGGGCCAATCCTTAGATCATTTTTGTAATCTGAGAGGAAATAATGGTAGTGGTGGCTACCCAATATTGGGGATTCACCCAATATTGATGTATTTAATGGTGTTGATGTATTCGCCCTTGTCAGATACTAAAGCTGACTGGACCAATTATTGAAATTTAATTGGAAATCCACAGTGGGATAATCCAAGACATCAGACAAATTTAGAGGAGAATCAGATGTTGTGATGTAATCCTTTTGACACAGTTCCTCAGTAGCTTGCTACTAGGGGGTGTGCATTGATCTAGCTTCCAAGAGGAAGAGGTGATTCACAGCATGTGTGGGCACACATATTGGCATTTCCTTAAATCAAACGCATGCCAGGAAAAGACACAACTACTTTAAGGAGTTGCCAAAGGTGTGACACACATGACCACCTACACAGTGATTCACCACTAAAGCTTGGAATTTGGATCGTTGCACATTTCTTGCGCCATTTCCCATCCTCAGGATCTGCCAGCTATTCCACTTTACCTCATGACAGAGTCAGCCCTGCAGCTAGTTTACTGGTCACATTCTTACTCTTGATTGCCAAAAGGATTAGCACCATGAACTAAGTAAAGTAATTTGCCTAGATAAACTGACATTTAACCAATATATCATCTAATTGAATTTGCTTACTACAGGCAAATACTTCTACTTGATAGTAGCCTGTGGGTCAGATATGTCCCTAAAACTATCATTTGGCTACTTCTTACAGGATAATAGCAGGCTTCTGTGGAAACAAAATTCCATAAATATGGAGTCTCCACTGAATGAATTTGGTTTCCCCAGAATCACACACCTATCATCACACCACATTTCAAGCAAGGAACAGTCAGATGATAGGGGGACAGAGTAACGTAACAATAAAGTGTCTAAGAGCCGAGGTGGCACACTGGTTAGGGTGCAGTATTGCAGCTACTTCAGCTGACTGCTAGTTCAGCAGATCAGCGGATCAAATCTCACCGGCTCAAGGTTGACTCAGCTTTCCATCCTTCCAAAGTGGGTAAAATGAGGACCCAGATTGTTGGGGGCAATATGCTATTTAGTATACTGTCTTTGGTGTAAGCTGCCCAGAGTCCTCTGAGAGTGGGCGGCATAGAAATATGAATAATAATAAAAAATAAAATAAATAATAGTAAGATTAGAACAACCTGAATTAAATTCCACATTTAGCATGAAACTCACTGGGAGGTATTTGGAGAATAAGATAGGCAGGAAGTATGGAACATGAAATACAATTGCACTTGGGAGAGTGTCATTCTTAATGTACCCTGAAAATATTGGCTTTAATATAAAAAGTCTTCAAATTAGATTTGTTTCTACAAGCAGCTGATCTCTGACAGCTTAAATAGCTTTTGAAGACTTGGCCATTGCACTTTCAGCATGACTTTGGCACAAGCATATATTGTTTTCCCCCAAGAGTCTTACCAATGTTTTTTTTAAAACACTATACTTACGCATTTTCAAGGCAGCACAGTGAATACAAGCAACTGGGGGCCTGAAACAGTAAAATAAAAATGAGACTGTAGAAGTGGGGCAGGTTTAAAATTTATTCCCATTAAGAGGTAAAGGCAGGGGAAGTTATTATATATTATGTCATTTAATCTTGTACTGAACTCTCCTTCCAAATATATTTTAAGAGAACTAGAACTTTGGATGAGTGCCATTTCATGAGGCTTGCTGGAGATTAACATCTCAATGAACAAAACAAATACAGTCTATCTCCATTTACTACAGATGAATGGACCAAGATATCCAGTGTTTCCATGCCATGCTTTTGAAAATATGGGACTATTGAAATAATTTTGACCAATATACTTTTTAGGACAAGTCTCCACACATTTAAAAGGTGAGGTCTGCTGTTCCATTGAAATCTTAATGATGAAGTCATTGCTCCAAGCATACAGCTGATTTAATCATTGAGCAACCCTACACAGCCCTTTTGCCTACAGAAGCAGGGTGAGCAATATTTTGCAGAGGTGAAAATGGGTTTCTTAAATACTGGAAGTGGGCAAACTCCAGTTTGGAACACGAAAGAAGGGCCTGAAACTTCTGTTGGAGCCCAAATGTTTGTCGGGGCTGAGAGATCTGGAGGGACACAGGTTTGCTACTCTGTAGTGATTTGAAATAGCCAATTCCTCACAAGAGAGATCACATGAAAGGAATGGCTCAATGTCAACAATTCACAATGCAAATGGGAGGAGGAGGAGGAGTGACTCACCTCGTTAGGATGCTGAGTTAGATGTTAGTAAGCCCACTTTTGAGACCTGAATGTTGCTATGTGGTGAGGTGAGCTCCCATCTTCGTCCAGCCCCTTGATGGGGACATGAAAGGAGCCCTCACCAACATCACTTGGGCAACAGTAATGTCACTGCCTAATCCTTTTAATTCAAAAGTGCCTTAACCAGTGCCTCGAACACAAGAGAAATGAAACGTGAATGGAAGGAAAGGAAGGACGTTGGCAAATTTGATCCCTAGAAAAGAGAGGTGGGCCATCAAACTGAGCATTAATAGTCAAGTTTCCTAAGTGATACATATTATACTATTAATACCTTAGTATAATATCAAGAGTTTTAGTCTTTCAGAAAGCATCTATTTACTAGTTACTATTTCTTCAGTTGATAAAGTTACTATTTCTTCAGTTGATAAAGTTACTATTTCTTCAGTTGATAAAGGAAACAAATCTTCGGTAAACAGGGCACCTTGAGTTCATTCAAAACCAAAATGGGAAGGGTGTTTTATTAGCCTAATTGTTAGCTCCCTTTTGTACAGCAACATGACAACTGTTTGAAACTGCCCTATGAGAAATAAACCCATTCTGCAGTATTGTTCTCCCATACACTACTCATCACATCTTACCCATTTCCTTGAGTTAAGAGAGAGCTGCTACTTATGTCTTAGAGCTTCCAGCTGTTAATCATTTGGGAATGTTTACACTTCCAATAAGAGTGATTTTGTACTAAGAGGCTGGCTTTAAGCCACCATGAACCATTGCCAAATGATCTAAACTGTTCTTTAAAGTCAGTAAACAGAGGTATTAGCATGGGGATTAGCATACAGTATAAAAACAGGCACAGATTGAGATGGGTCAGACTCCAGAAAGATGTTGGTCAATGGAGTGAAGATGAATGGATTCATTCAATGGTATTTTGTCCCACCGGCTGACTTTTGCAGGGAAAGGAGGGGCATCACTTTGTAGTGAAGAAATCCAACATCCTGATCTCAGCATGTGCTGAAAGACTTGGTAAGCATGGCTGCCTGCAAAAGGAGTTTCCGAAGACTGAAAAGGGGACAGGAAGGCTGCCTGCATTTAGGCATCTTGCTTTTGTATAAACACATGAAGCCATAGAGCAAGGATTTTTTAAAATCTAGCCTGAAGGATCTGTCAAGCATGACCCTGTTTCCAGCCGGAGATGATTAAGATCATGAGGTGATGGCAGTCATCTGTCCTCCACACATGACTTGCCATGGCTTCAACAAAGATCTTTCCTTGACTGTTCTCTGATCCTGTAAGCTCCGGCCCACGTGACAAAATGAAGGGAGACACCTGGTGTTTAAATCCAAGCTTGCTACAATTCCCCAGTATTCATTCCCCTGTTCTGAACACAAGTTGTATATAATCAGCCACATTCTGGCCTTATCCCACTGCGATGCATCCTATACAGAAAAGGCCTCTGAAAACCGTCCCAGAACCTTACTAAGAACATCTTCTAATAGGCTTTCACTGGCTGTCCATTCATTCCCAGGCTCAGTTGAAAATACTGGCAATTATTTTTAAAGCCCTAAATCAGGGATGGGGAAAACCTGCAGCCTCTAGATACAATTGGACTGCAATCTCACTATCAGGAGATGGACAGCATGTATGCATATGTATAATAAATAAAATAAAAATAAATGTAATAAATTAGCAAGGTTAGGGGGAAGAAACCACCTAGGACCGTGATGGCGAACCTATGGCACACGTGCCACACAGCGCCCTCTCTGTGGGCACATGAGCTGTTGCCCCACTTCAGCTCTGCTGCGCATGCGCACACGCCTTCCGCCAACCGGATGGTCATTAGGTGTCTGCTGTGCATGCGTGGGGGCAGGGCACCTGCAGGGGGGTGCATATGCATGTGTGGGGGGGTGGGGCGGGTGCATGTGTGGGGGCCACGCACACATTGCATTTTGACGGTTCAGGTGCAGGCGTGCACATTCACGCGCACGCATGCGCTTTGGGCACTTGGTCCGGAAAAGGTTAGCCATCACTAACCTAGGATGATGGGTTCTTTTCCTGTTTGCTTCTAGTCAGGCTTTTCCTTCATTTTAGTTCATTTTTTCTGCCTAAATCAAACCAATTTTTTTTTTTTGGTCCTTTCTTTTGCCTGATTGAAACAAATGCATTGGTAAAACCATTATTCCATTCACAAATAGGAAACAGCAGCAGACAGTTTCCTAAATAAATTTAGATCAGCTAGACAGTTATAGTAATACAGCTAAGTAGTATTTAAACTGAGTATAAAATATTATGTAAAGGAAAGGGGGGAAAAACTCTTCAAAGCCAAATTAGGCACAATTCACTAATGATGGGAAGAATTCATCCTTCCAAGAAAGGATCTAGCCACATTTCCCATTAGCTAGGTTAAGATCAGAACATATCAAGAAAACTGATAGTTTTCTTTGTTTTGCCATTAAATGTATTGTATAATTCAGACTTTTGTATTTTCTTTTACATTTATAGGGTATAAATATTTCCTCCCTTGAGGTTTACAAGTGGGGGGCATGGAGCATCAACTAGTTATTTATATATATCTTTTAGAAAAAATAAACAATTCCTGCATTTTCAAATTCTTCCACCTTTTTGTGGAGAATCTAATGCATGATATACAGAAATCTATCCTCATTTTTACTCAAAAAAAAAAATAAAAATAAAAAATCCCAGCAGGCAAAGAGAAGTGTAATTCGAAAAATCATCCACAAAGGCAAACACATTCTTAATGCAGCATTTAAAAGGTCTCTCCCTTTGCCTAAAATTTGCTTGCTTATGGATAGCTGCCACATCTTTCTGATATGTTTGGTTTTTTTTTTCTGCCAAGCATCATCCCACTCCATTTATTTATTTATTTATTTTATTTATTTTATTTTATTTTATTTCTATACCGCCCTACTCCCGAAGGACTCAGGGCGGTGCACAGCCAAACAATAAAATACATACATACAAAATTTAAAAGTGGAATTAAAATCAAATTAAATAGTTTTGGCCCAGACAAATTTAAAACTAATTTTAAAATTTGAGTATATAAAATACTAAAAAATATTAAAAATTAAAAATCTTTTATAAAAGAAGGAGAAAAATTAGGCCAGGCCCGCCTGGTGAAATAAAAAGGTCTTTAAAGCGCGGTGGAAGGTGCGCAGATCCGGGATCCTCCGTATCTCCGGGGAGAGCTCGTTCCAGATAGTAGGTGCCCCCACAGAGAAGGCTCTTCCCCTGGGAGCCGCCAGTCGACATTGTTTGGCCGACGGCACCCAGAGGAGCCCCCCTCTATGGGAGCGTATTGGCCGGTGGGAGGCTATTGGTGGTAGTAGGCGGTCCCGGTCCCATTTAAAACAAAGGCGTGTTTTCTAGCAAGAAGTGGCTCCAACCTCAATGAAGAACTTACATTCTAGAATGGCTCCTGAATTCCAGAAGTGAGAGGTTTAGCTTTATCAGCAGGAACTACCTTCACCACCACTCCATCCAGATGTTCCTTTGCACAAGGATAAGCAAAACAAGCCATTGGGCACCACCTTTAGCACTTGTGCCTTTAGCAATGGTTCAAATGAGCCAAAGTAAGCAAATGAGCCAAAAGCACTCAGCTCAGTGTAGTTTGGAACCCACCCACCCATCCACCTATGACATTATCAAAACTGTTTATTAACTACTTTCTACCTCCGTTTCTTAACTTCACCTGCTTCCACCACTTTTGGCCTCTCAACTAAATACTGATCCACAATAAGACTTTATTTCAAGACCGTGGCATTTCAGGAGAGAGAATGTATGAGAAAATGTTTCAATGGCCAAAAACACAATGTTTACCAGATTGCTGCTAATTACATATTGGCTGCTAATGTCCAAAGTATTTAAGTGACTGATGAAAACTTACTAGAGGCTGTGGCTGATTTTGCTTGGCCAATTATTATTTAAAGTAAATCAAATCAAACCAATTATTGTTAAAGTGTCCCTGTAACTAATTACCTTAACAGACATTAAGGCCCTCCCCAAAGAAAAAACAAAAAATACATTTTGTTTTTTCTTTGGGGCCCTCCCTGAAGGAAAAAAAAAATATGAAGGTAAGAATCCAGGTCAACAGCTGGCTTCACCACTCAGCCCACCTAGGATTGTTGATTCCAGTTGAAATCAGTCCAGGAGATCTCCCCCCCACCTAAACTATATCATGACCCTCACAACCACTCCTACTGGGACTGCCAGCAGCTGTGTTTTCATTCCTATGCAGATTGCAGGGGGCAGCCTTTGAACCAGCCACATGGGACATTTTAAAGGTTGATTTTAATATTTTGAGGAAAAGGGCTTTGTTTGCACCAATGAGCTTTGGACAGCGCCAGTATATGTACTTGTTAAAGCTATACTCCAAACAAAAAGTGGGGGAGGCCATGACCATCTGCCCTTATGAGTTTTTTTTTTTTTAAAAATCATTCCGTAATAGTCCACTTTGCCTGTGAAATAAGGTGTGCCTTTTATAAAAATAATTCATCCACCTGTTTCTTAAATTTGCCAGAATACTGCATGGATATTCTAATTGATAGGATGCAGGGAATAGCATGCTGGCTTGCAAAATATTTTATCTATTTTTGTATCCTGCCTTTATTATTTTTACAAACAACTCAAGATGGTGAGCATATTTAATACTCCATCCTCCTCCCGTTTTCCTCACAACAACCACCGGGTGAGATGGGCTGAAAGTGACTGGCCCAAGGTCATCTATCTGGCTTTCATGGCTAAGGCAGAACTAGAACTCATAGTCTCCCAGTTTCTAGCCTTAACCACTAGACCAGTGTTTCTCAACCTTGGAAGCTGGAAGATGGGTGGACTTCAACTCCCAGAATCCCCCAGCCAGCGCTGCTGGCTGGGGGATTCTGGGAGTTGAAGTCCACCCATCTTCCAGCTACCAAGGTTGAGAAACACTGTACTAGACCAAACTGGTATTAGATTCAAGATTCTACTTGCCTAGAATGGCAAAAGTATATTAGGGGTAAAACTCGGCATTGAGCTTGTGGAGCTTATGGTGTACTAGTCAAAATGAAATTGACTGGTAATGTGTCCTTAACATAGCAAGGATGGTCACCTACCTCCTGTTCTACTATTGAGTGTTACATTGAGCAAAGCTACAATGGCTAATGAAATTCAATCTTAATGATTGTTGTTAACCAATGGCATATTGAAGACTTTGAATGTAAGAAATACATAGTAAAAACAAGGAGGAATGAATGAAAGGAAAGTAAGTACACTGTGTGTTTGTGAAATTAAAATAAACAGAAGCAGCATTAGAGAGAGAGTGTTTTTGAAGTTGGACATTGGAGAAAACTGCTGAGACTTCTATGGAAAAAAACAAATCGATCATGAAATAATTTAACCCAGGTTTCACTCAAGGCACAAATGATCAGGCTCAAATGATCCTGTTTTAGACACAGTCTACAAAGACCTGGCTTTCTGGAAAAGACTCTAATGCTCAGAAAGGTGGAAAGAAAGAGAAGAGGATGATCAGCAACAAGGTGGATTAATTCAAATATAGGGGTGATGGGTGCACCGTTAGAAGATCTGAAGGACCCGATCATCATGGAGAAAATCTATATGGTCATTAAGAATCAATTTTTTTCCCTCTCTAGTGAAGGCTCACACTTTTTTTTCTTCTTCAAATCAACCAAGTGTTGATTCATTGGTTGCAATAGGAATTGACTGACTGGCTTATTGCCCAAGCCTAACGTCACAGGCTGAGACAGTGTGGCTAGCCCAAAGTCATTAAGTTAGCTTTCATGCCTAATGCAGGACTAGAAAACAGTCTCATTTCTAGCTTAGTGCCTTAACCACTAGTCAAAACTGACTGCCCATGATCACATCAACTTAATGGTATATAATTAAATCGGGAAGAAAATTAGTTAAAAGAGGAAGTGAGGGCTTTCAGGGTCCTAGCCAGCCCCACAAATCTGATCCTCAGAGCTCCCCATGCGTGGCCATGCAGTCATGTTTTGACTTCTTTTCAGAAGGCCAGAGGAGCGGAATCTGCCTCACCTCTGGGGTAAGAGTACTTCACAGGGCAGGGACAATGGCAGAAAAGGCGCTCTTCCTAAATTCCACAAGTTGAAGTTATTTAACTGATGGGGTCTGCAACATACCTTCCTTGCCTGACCCAGTGGGATGGGGAAATGTAATGTTATGATGGAAGCTTGAACGAAAGTCATGGATATAATGGTGATGGGAGATTCTCAATGTGGTACAGGCACATTGGTAGAATTTGGTAGCATCAAGGGAGAAAATGAATAGAACAGGACGGAATAGGGAATAAGAACAAAATAGCTTAAGAACTGCATGAAGAAGTAGTACAAATCCTGTATGTAAAAGTGGAAAACTACTGAAACAGATTCTCTCAACAGAATAAGTAGAAAGTGCATATAAGGAAAGATGAGGTGGAAGCCACCTAGAACCAAGCAGAATAACAGTTGGAAGGGACCTTGGAGGTCTTCTAGTCCAACCCCCTGCTCAAGCAGGAGACCCTATACCATTTCAAACAAATGGTTGTCCAATCTCCTTATAAGCCTCCAGTGATGGAGCCACCCACAACCTCTGAAGCAAAAGCATGATATACATATAAATTTGTGGTTACTAATGAAAAAGGGTGTTTGGTGGTGAAATGATGAAGTGAAGAAGATATAAGAATATAATTGCTGGAAAAAAATAGGACAAGACAAAGCTGTAGTGTAAGTTACATAAAGAAAAAAAGGGTAATTGCAATGAATGTGGTGGTGGGGAAAAGAACAGCAAAGATTAAAAGAAGCAAAGAAAATGCAGAATGTCAATGAATGCAGAATGGCTTTAAACAAAATAAAAATATTGTTTTGGAAGTGGATCTATAAAGATCTATAAAAGTAGCTACCTGCAGAGTTAATGAAAGAAGAGAAATGATGAGTTTTATTTTATTAACTTGTACATTGCTGAAGCCAAACACTTCAATGATACTTGTAGGTGCCAAGAAAAGCATTAAGTAAAAACAGTGTACTTTAAAAAAAATCGTAGTAAATTAAAAGTAAACAGCCATAAAAATATTAACAACAATCTATAGTTAGTCCTTGACAACGACCAAAATTGAGCCTGCAATTTTTGGTCATGAATCACTGTGATCACTAAGTTGGTCACCATGTGACCTGACTCAATTTTACCAATGTTTTCACAATGGCCTTTAAACAAGTCAGTATGGTTGATAGCAAATGATATGATCATTTAGCGGACCACATTCTGATTAGTCAAATTCAGCATATCCAATGGGCATTGTTTTGTTGTCTTCCTGTGACCATGAGACATGGCAACCAGTCATAAATGTGATTGGTTGCGAAGCCCCCCAAATGTGATTACATGATCATGGGGGAGTGTAGTAATTGTAACTCTTGAGGACAGGTCATAGCTTTGAGTCTTATCATAATTTTGGTGATTGAGCAACTGGTTATTAAGCAAGGACTGGCTCTATCTATAGATTTTTAGAGCTATATAAGGTAGTTCTGAAATGGTTTGCCATTGTCTCATTCCTAAGATTGAGTGGGTGGGCACCAGGAAGTGCAGGCCAGTTGGTGAGAGCTGTGGGTAGAAGTGAGGCTGCTTTCTGTGGATATGTACTATGGAATATAGGTGGGGAGGGGTGTTTTGGAGAGGTGCACAATATAGAGGGTAGGCGGGGATGCTATGGGGCAGGCACGTACTAGAGTACTAGTGAACAAGGAATACTGCAGAGTAGGAGACCCGGGGATCTCATACTCTGTAGTAGGATTCCTCAAGCGACAAAACGGTAGCAATTTAATGGAGCAATTTACAACTTTCCCTGCTCTCTTCCAGCTGACTTTGCTTGTGGGAAACCAACAAGGGAGGTTGCGAACTTTGAACAACAGTTGAATGAATGGACGTAGCTTGAGGATTACCTGTCATAATTTGGGGTGAAACTAAGAGAGGGAATGGTGGAAGGACTATTCCAGTGACATATATGGAATCAGTGATATGTCCAAGAGCAGAGCTGAAATAAATATTATAAATATGTTAGCATTCAAGACACTGATGAAAAAGACAATATAAATGTTGGGAGAAAGCTGAAAAATTGTAATGCTGAGGATTGTAAATGGTACAATTGGGGAAATGTTAAAATTTGATTGTGGTTTGCTCATGGAGTGCCATGTAATTTGTTTGGGAAGACTTCAGTCCGTAAAGATGGGGAAAATACTGTGATTGTGTATATAGAGGGAAAAATAAGAGTGAGCACACAAACTTCGGGGGGGGGGGGGGATTAATTTATTAAATTTACCTGAGAAAGTGTTTGCAGAAGTCTGATGGAAAGAATATAAAAAATGAAAACAAATAAAACTTAGGGCATGGTTTACTGCTTTCTGCAGGCATGAAAAGTGAACTTTTTGCTCTCTCTGGGCTCCCTGAGAAATGTATTAATATGAGAACATTTACTGCATGTCAGTTGATTTAGAAAGAGCATATGATAAAAGCAGACATGCATTCTATAATGTTTTGTGCAAATTTGCAGCTAAAGACTAGTTGTTGAACCTGATGATTGATATACAATGAAATAAAGTACATCTGAAGATTAATGATACAGTTGTCAAACAC
Organism: Pantherophis guttatus; assembly: GCF_059756535.1. Classification (NCBI taxonomy): domain Eukaryota; kingdom Metazoa; phylum Chordata; class Lepidosauria; order Squamata; family Colubridae; genus Pantherophis; species Pantherophis guttatus. The sequence continues at coordinate 197,407,028 of NC_142063.1, read as the reverse complement.
GCCACGTCACCATTTCATAACATTTCCCCCTTTGCGGAGCTGGAGTGGGCGTGGCCTGCACACGACACATCCAACCCGCGGGCTGCCAGCCTGACACCGCTGATTAATGGAATGCTTAGGAAATGTTAACATTAAAGTAGAATGATGTATGATATCTCCTCAGTTTTTTAGGTACTTATGTGCTCATATGTAAGAAACGGGGATCTTTGAGAGCTGTGTTGATGAAAGACATAAATGTGGATGTACCTTAATATGCAATCAAAGTTATTTCATCGGTGAAGAACCTGTATGATTTGCAGTGGACTGTATCATAAAATGAGGACACTGAAAATAAAGCTACTTGTATCAGAAGTACCTAAATTGATATAGAAAATAGAGTGAACAATTGTATGTTATATGTAGATAAAAGAAAAATTAGAACATGTAAATGAATTTATGTATCTCGGTAGACTGCTTGGTAAACATTTGAATAAATTAAACACTCTTCCAGAAATTATTCTTATTTAATTTATTGGAAACCAGCATAGTATAATGGTTAAGGTGCTGCACCAAGGTCAGAGGAAATTCAATGTAAGGATTAATCCAAATTATCATTCTGGATAATTGACACTCCTCTTAAAAAAGGAAAATAATTTATTTCCTGGCTAGGAAATAAATCTTCCAATTGTTCATATAATGCTATGCCAAGGTTTACTTTACTAGAAAACTGCCTGAATTGGTGCAATCTGGAGAAAGAATGGAATTCTCTGCAGTGTTCCGTGTCTGGGGAGGGAATGTTTTTCACATGCTTAGTAGACCGGTTTGCCAACCCACAGGCGGCAAGTACATGCTATCTTTAAATAATATTAAATAATGGGTGAAAAATATGCAGCGATTATACTCAACAATGTCCTACAAAGGGGCAAAGAGGGACTGCTACTAAGTTTAACTTGTTGCAGCTAGCCAAGTCTGATGATAGAGCAAAAAAGAGACCACATAACAAAGTTTAGCTTAAAGAGAGCAATTTACATCCTAAACATTGCTATTTCTAGATGGCATCAACACCAAAACTATATTTAGGATCTATGTGTTTTATGTTGTGAAGACTCAGGAGAATTAGATAGCTTTTATTTAACTTCATTAGAAGTTACGTGTTTGCCTTAAAATTTAGTGACTGCCTGAATCCGCCCACAGAATCAGGATGATTCAGACCTCCAATCCTACACAGATTGTTGTAGTTAAATGCAGTTTGAGACTAAATTAATTTTGTCAAACCTAATGCTTTCCAGAAAAAAAAAAAAAAAAAAAAGGTAAAGCCAGTATTTCAATTTGGCTAAACTTTGTAAACCACTTTTAATATCTGCATACAGAAGATGCTGTATAGGAGTTGAAAATGTGTAATTGCCTTATTTCATTATATTAAAGCTGGTGCCTCTGCTTTTATAAAGAAATAATGAGGAAAATGTCTTTCAAATACATCTGACTCCAGATGTGACTTTGAGCATTATGCAACCATCTCCATTAAGGGAACATGATGTTCTTAAGGGGAAAGTTCAATTGAGGACAGGCAAATGTGTTTAAACAGATTTGTTTCCCCCACTCAATTCCATTAATCTTTATTTTTTAGGATTTAGCCAGAGTAGAATCATCTGGTATGTAGTTACTGTCTCTCCCCCCCCCTCTCCTTACTTCTAAGCAAAACTGCTTCTAAATGAAAATATGGCTCTTGTTAATACAAAATGAATACTGGAAGGGGCCCAGGTTTGAAGAATGTTTTCCCCTTAACTAAGAAGTTTTTGCCAAACTGCCCATCCTCGTAGATTTAATGGATTAAAAATTTGGCCACACTGGCTGGTAATTTTGGAAGTTACAAACCAAGCACGTCTAGAGATAGCAATCTATCATTGGTGCTAATCAACACAACTGATAACTAATGCATCCACACTATCCACAGATTATAAACCTCCTTGGAATATTACTCTTTTTGACACTTCTAAATCCATGGACCAACTGCAGTCACCCATCAGCCTCTATGTTTTAATCCTTACTCGTCATCCGCTGTGCCACAAACTCTGCATCAAGACAAGGTGTTATTTTAAAGTGACAAGTATACAACTACACTCTTAGGAGTGCGGCACACAGTTTCAAAACAACATCTTAACATTGGAATATCGAAATCATTTCAGAGGTAATTGTATACTGTCAGAGCTCTTAGCAGTTGCGGATGTCAGGAAGATTATACACTTTTGCTGTCTTCTCCAGGGCCTTGTCAAATACTCCAGTTAATTATAATTCTGAGAAAATACCTTTTCTTCAAGAGATACAGTAGTAAATGGTTCATCCAACTGGCTTTCTTCCCTCCATTTTCAGCAACTGCAGTTGCTTCCCTTTCCATTGTGGTCATCTTCTTTTCATAGTCATTACACTCTGGTCATAGTGAACCACCCCTCAGGTTGGCTATTGGTTTTCTAAAGGGCTGTGAACACTGACATTTTAATCTTTCTGTGTGTTCCTTTGCCAGTTTTATATTTATTCCTTCCTCCTCTAGCAGACATTAGAGGCAGTATGATTTTCTTGATTTCTTCTCTGGCTGGGTGTAAGTAAGTAAGCAGATCCTGGTTTGTTTGTTTTTTTTCATACAACTGGTTTCCTCAGCGAAAACGCAAACTGTTTTTGTCCAGACAAAAAGTGAGAATGATGTAGCTTTCAAACTGGGACAGACTGAGGCCAACTTTTTAGATGAAACATTGAAAAGATGGTGTGAAAATTAAAATGTAATTTCTCCAACCTCCAGATGTGCTTCCAACTTCCAGAACTCCCTACGGAAGTTCAGCTTCCAGCTAGACAGAATTCATTGCAAATGCAAATTCAGCAAATTGCAGCTAACCAAACTGCATTCTAATGGCATACATCAAATCAATAAATGTTATCATCTAATGAAATTTTAAAATTGCATTGGCTTACTATGATAATATGTGATGGATTGGATAACTTGATAACTCTATTGCAGAAAATCGTTGTGATACTAATGGAATTCCAGGTTACAAATTATATGCAGAGGAGAATATAGTATTTTAGAGTAACATGAGATAACTGTTTTGCTTTAAAAGTTTACCATAACAATATAATGATAGTACAGAATAGGTAATATTCAGGACTGGTCTGCTTTGTTATTAACATTCTCTGAGCTAAATTTACGGGTTGCAAATATTTCATTACCATATTAGGTATTTTCATCAGGGCAGGATATTTGGCATGTGTGATTCATTGGTTGGGAAGATTTATATAATATAATCTCAAAAACATGCAGAAAATAAAACATCTTTTTTCTGTGCATCAACATCCCCAAAATTATACTCGCTGTTACAAATGTCAAACATATTTTAAAACACTATCATCCATCATTTACATTTTAAAAACTTTAATATACATTCCATGAGATTTCCTTAGAATTCCATATTATTTTCTTTTAATGTTCACATACATTTTTACTGTAGATGAAATATCAGATTATATTCTCGTTAAAAAAAAGTAATAGAACATGACAGCTCCAACCTGTCCACTGCTTCTACCAATGTAATTGTTTGATTAACCTAGATCAACAGTTTACAATGTGTATTTACATGCAACTTCACATATTGTCATACCTTTAGCGTTTCAATTTTCATGTATAATTTTTCAGTGAATAACATATTATTTGTTTAGAGTAAAAAAATGGCATGCTATAGAAACTATGTAGCTCCCTTCTGTTGGAATTCATTCATCTTTGATATTTCTATCTTGTTCTTAAAATTAAAAAAAAATCCCTGGGGGTCTATGACAATTCGCCATGGTCAAGTCGCCACAGGACAACTCACTACAGGACAAGATTTATTTTAATATCGAAGAAATTGTGCAATAGAATAGAACGGGTGTTGGTCCTACCTGATACACCCATTTTCTGTGGGGAAGGAGAGACTCCAGGCATGGGGATCCATTTTGTCGTCTGGCTCTATGGACTGGGTTCAAACTGAAGAGACACCCCCTCTGCAGACACTCCCAGTTTCAATGACGTCCCACGAGGTCCCAGGATACCGCACCTGTAATTACACCCCATGGACACCCCCTGACCAGACTCCTGTTTTAGGGTGGGGATGGAGTATCTCCTTCCCCACAGAAAATGGGTGTATCAGGTAAGACCAACACCCGTTTTCCTGCTGGGGAACTCGAGACTCCAGGCATGGGACTTACCAAAGCTGGCAATCCGCATGGGTGGGAAGTCGTCTGGTGCCGTTCTCCGGGCGTCTCCAACACATGCTGTAGAACTCTCTGACCAAAGGCAGCCTCCGCCGAGGTGTATGCATCCAGTTGATAATATTGTATGAACGGCGATGGAGTCGACTAAGTCGCCGCCCTGCATATTTCTTCAACCGATGCTTGCGTTGGCAAGGCCGCGGTCGTGGCAGCATCCTGGTGAAGTTTGCTGTAATCGCCCTAGGTCTCGGCAATGACTGTGCATCATAGGCTCTGGCAATGGCCGTGCGGAGCAACCTGCCCACCGCCGAAGTTGTAAGCTTCTGCCCCATCGTTGATGGCAAAAAGGACACAAAAAGGGCCTCCATGCATCAGAACAACTGGGTCCTCTTAATGTATATTTTCAGGGCCCGCCTTACATCTAGACATGCTCTCTGGCGTGCGATGGCCTAGGCCAAAAGTCTGGGAGAACCAACTCCTGCGCCCCATGGAACCAGGAGTTGATTTTGGGCATAAAGGCTGTGTCTAAACGTAATACAATGCGATCCAAGTGAAAGACACATAAGTATTCTCTCACAGAGAGCACGGCCAGCTCAGAAATTCTTCTGGCCGATGTGATGCCCACAAGAAAAAATGTCTTATACACTAAGAAGCTGAGGTGGACCATCCTAAGCGGCTCAAAGGGGGCTTTAAGGAGCACCTGTAAGACCTTCTGGAGGTCCCAGGTCAGATAATGATGAACCACCACAGGTCTCAAGTTGGTGGCCCCCCTGAGAAACCTCCGTATATCTGGATGTTGTGTCACCGACAGTCTCCTCCCACAGGCCAACACAGACACTAATGCCGCAACCTGCCTGCAAAGTGTTGCTGGTGCCAACCCTTTCTCTAAATCTTCTTGCAGGAAATCCAACAGCTGCGGGACAGATATCTTGGTTGCCTGGATGGTCCTGCTAGTACACCATGCACTAAATGCCTGCCAGATAGAATCATAAATGTGCGTTGTGAACGGCCGTCTGGCAGCCTGCAACGTTCGTATCATGCCTGAAGAGAAATTCCGCTCCTCCAGCAGTCTCCGCTCAACCGCCACGTGGTCAAATGTAGCCACTGGGGTTCTGGATGCCAAATGGGCCCCTGGCTGAGGGACACCCTGTCGGGTGGAATCCTCCACGGCGGAGCGATCGACACGGTTACCAGATTCATAAACCACGGGTGTCTGGGCCAATATGGGGCAATGAGGATGACTTCTGCCCTGGTCTGCTGAATCTGACTGATGACACTTGGTAGAAGTGCTATAGGGGGAATGCATACAGCAGGCCCCTGGGCCAAGGGCAATAAAAGGTGTTGACTCCCTCCGCCCCAAGCTGAGAACGAGGAGAAAACCCGTGGCAGTTGGCTATTCATCTGTGACATGAAGTGGTCTATGATCAGCCGACCGAACCGACTCACCATCTCCTCGAACAATGCCGGATGCAGGTGCCACTCGGAGTGGTCTATGGTGGCTCTACTCAGCCAATCCACCTGTACATTGTCTGCCCCTGCAATGTGCTCCACCTTGATGGACTTCAAATTGCACTCTGCCCAGTGACAGAGGAGCCATGCCTCCTCCATGAGTGTCTTGGATCGCATGCCCCCCTGCCTGTTCACATGAGCCTTGGCTGCTATGTTGTCCATCAAGAGAAGTATGTGGCAGCCCACCAGACAATGTTTGAATTTCTTGAGCGCCAATCGGGCTGCTCTCAGTTCCAGCCAATTGATAGTTTGTTGTGACTCTGACCCTGACCAAGTCCCCTGGGTTACACAGTTCAGGCAATGAACACCCAGCCCTCTAGACTGGCATCCAATGTTACTATCACACGCTACTGATCCTTGAAGTAACATCCCTGTGTCATGCGCCGGGATGTCCACCAGCGAAGGGACGCTAGGACTTTCCTCGGAACCCTGGGACATGCCCCGGCCCGACCTCTGGGACAGTAACAAAAACCATTGCAGAGGCCTGGCGTGAAGTCTTGCCCAAGGGATGACATCTATGCAAGAAATCATTCTGCCTAACAGGGTTGACAGAACCACTCGCAAGACTGTTCTGGTCGAACGAACCTGCACAATCAGTTCCTTGATACTCTGTATCCTCTCCGGGGACAGGAACACCTGACAGCTGAGGGTGTCTATGATTGCCCCCAGGTGTAATAAGCAATTTGTTGGCCTGAGATTACTCTTCCCTACGTTGATGAAGAAGCCATGTGCCTGCAGACAAGGTATAGTTATCATTAAATCCTCCTGTACGTAAGATGTTGACTGAACCAAAATGTCATCCAGGTAAGCCTGAAGACGGATTGGTCTGCCTCTGAGTGAGGCCCCCAGCGCTGCAAGGAGTTTTGTAAAAACCCTGGGTGCTGATGTGAGGCCAAATGGGAGGGCTCGGTAAGGGAGGTGTCTGCCATTGTAGTAAAACCTCAAGTACTGTCTGTGATCCCGATGGATTGGGATGTGTAGATACGCCTCTGTAAGGTCGATGGAGGTCAAGAAGTCTCCCTGCTGGACATTCTCTAGGATTGACCAGAGCGAATGCATCTTAAACCTCCGGTACCTTAAATACCTGTTTAGACCTTTTAGGTTGAGAATCGGTTGCAGTCCCCCCGAGAACTTCTGGATGACAAATAACATGGAATAATACCCACCTCCTTGTTGTGTTATTGGGACGGGTTCCACCACCCCTATCTCCCGCAAATGCTGAATGGCGGTGTCCATGAGCTTTCTCTTGGCCGTGTCCCATGATGTGGGACAACAGAGAAAGAACTTCGGGGGGGGGTTGGTAATGCAAGAAATTCCAGGGAGGAACTTTGCTTGAATTGTGCCTGCTGGGTCGGATCGAAAGGATCTACAAAAGGAATAAGCGGCGACTGAGAGAGGAGGAGAAGACGACACCCGAGAGTGATCACAGACAAGCCGGCGAGAAATTAGAAAGGAGAGATCTGCAAGCGGAGTGGCGGCGCTACTAGAAAGTGGATGTAACTTGCTGATTGGATCAAACGAGAGAGCTTTGGAGACTCAGGAACGTGAATCTGCTGATCGGGAGAGGAGAGCGACTGGAGATTGGGACCGGAAGTGCAACCATATTGTAAATCAACGAAAAGAACAATGAATGGCTAGAGAGGCAGGAAGGAGCACCAGGAGAAGACAAGTGGACTAATCGAGCTGAAATACTTTGACAGTTTAAGACGCTAAGAGACGGGAGAAATGAAAACTGGTGATATCTGACTACTATCCTCCCATATTTAGGCTCTCATAAGTGTTGCCACTGAAGGGATTAAGAACAACCAAGTAACTAATCACATTGACATAAACTATTATTAACACAAGCTTACTAACATATTTATACTGTATTGTTTTATATTAAGTTTCTTATTTGCTTATATTTAGAGTACCAGAATAACATATTTATATAGCTGGGCATAAGTTTGACTGTATTAAATATTTAGCCTATTGCATTTATTTATCTTTATATCTAAGGCATATTCCTGTGTATAAATTATATTGTCCAACATTACTATTGACTAATACCTGATATAGTGATTTATTAATTAATTGTTTACTTAATTATTTATATATATACATATTGATACTTACTATAAATAAGAATATATTTAATTGACACTTGAGATTTAAGTTAATTAAGAATCACTGCTTTTTATATTTGATTAATTATTAATAGTACTGTAGTGGAATTAATTGACTGTGATATATGACTAGCTGCTAGTTGAACTGCAGTTTTTGTTTTTTTTTTAATTTGATTTATATGCCGCCCTTCTCCGAAGACTCAGGGCAGCTTACAATGTGCTCAGCAATAGCCTTCATCCTTTTGTATATTTTTTATACAAAGTCAGTTTATTGCCCCCACAACTGGGTCCTCAATTTACCTACCTTAGAAAGGATGGAAGACTGAGTCAACCTTGAGCCTTGGCGAGATTCGAACCTGCTGTAATTGCAGGCAGCTGGTCTTAATAACCAGCTTAATAACAGGGTGCCTTAAACCACTGTACTACCAAGGCTCTTACCAAGTTGATTTAAGGGTGAATGTGAATATTATACATCAATTTGAACCAAGGAATTTTGGAAAGAGATTAGCATTTTAATAGATATAATTGGATTTAAATAGAAAAGATCAATAGATCTGATTGATCCTCTGGGGGATCGAACCAATTAATAAAAAAAAAAGAAGAAGAAGGGAGTAGCAATAGGTAAGGAAGAATCAAAAGTACCTAGCGTCCCTAGCAGCTCAAAAGAAGACATAACCATTTAAGTTTTGCAAATCCTGAGAAAAGGTTTCTCTTAGTTATTCTCATTGCTGCCAACCTCAGAAGACATATCAAGTAAAAGGAAAGATAATTAGTGGATGATCATCTGGAGGAACATTGAAAAGATAGTCAGAGACCAGGCAAGTGTTGAAGGAGATGACAAGCCTTGCATCTACTGTGACCAAAATGGGAAAGAAAACAACCCAAAACCTCTCTAATCCTACAATTACAATGTCGTCACCTGCAATGCAAAAGTCAACAGAAGGCCTATCTAAGACTGAAAAATCAGCCATGATCCCTACCATGCAAGCAATGCAGTCGACGCTGGCAATGATACAAGAGACAATGGTCATGATGCAGGAAAAGATGTCCAGCAATCACTTAGAACTGAAAATGGATATCAAAGGTATAGATCAAAAAATGAATGATATACAGCAGTTGATACAAATGAATGAACAGAAAATAAAAAAGATGGAATCCAAAATTGAGCAACAAGAAAAGGATTTGGACACAGTAAACCAGAAACTAATGGCACAAAACAGGGAGCTAGAGGACTCGATCACCCAGCTAGAAATGGAGAGAGCCTCCTTCTATCTACGCTTCCAAAACATCTCCGAGGATAAGGATGAAAACCTGGGTCAAATAATGGCGGAACTAATAGCCGAGGTCTTACAACAAGACACAGATGAGATAATAAAGGAACTGGACGAGGTATATAGGGTGCAAACGAACTATGCCAGATGAAACAAGCTGCCCAGGGAGGTTCATATAAGGTTCGCTCGGAAAAAAGTCAAGGACATTTTTTATAACATGGTGAGGGAAGAACCAGTCAGTTATAAAGGAAAGGAGGTGATTGTGTTAAAGCAAGTCCCGAGGAGGGTGAGGGAATTAAGAAGGGATTATAGATTCCTTGCTATCCAATTGAATAAGAGGAATATACTCTTTAGGTGGATCTTGCCAGAGGGTATGCTGATTACATGGCAAGGGAAGAAAATCAAAATAGATAGTCTGGTAGAGGCTCAGGACTTTTTAGACCAATTGAGAGGGTCAGAAGAAGACCAAAGCAGCAAAGAAGAACTGGAAGCGACTACTACAGAAGAGGAACTTACCCAGCAAAGAAGATTTAAAGAAGGGACCCCGGAGGAGAAAGAGACCCCGGGGGAGAAAGAGAAGGAAGAGAAGGAAAGAAAGGAAGCAAGGAAGAAACAAAGACCACAGAGAGTTACACGAGCGAATAAGAACTAAAACAACACAAGGCTATAAGAATGGACGACTGGAAACTTTTATCGATTAATGTAAATGGCTTGAATGATTATAAAAAGAGAAAAATATTCTTCACCAAATTAGTCAAACAAAATGCGGATATAGTATGCCTCCAAGAGGTGCATATAAAAAAAGAAAATGAAAAATATTTGGAGTATAAAAAACTTGGAAATCTCTATACCTCCCTAGCAGGGAAAAAAAAGAGAGGGGTGTTAGTGTATATTAAGAAGGAAATAAAAGCAGAGCTGAAATATGCAGACTCAAAGGGTCGGATACTAGTGGTTGAAATTAAGAGAGGTAATTCCTCAATATTAGTAACAGCTATCTACGCCCCAAATAAAAATCTGAGAGAGTTCTATAATAAAGTACGAGAAATAATAAGTAAAATGGACAATAACAATATATGCATAATCGGAGACTTTAATGGAGTGGTGGACTCGAATAAAGATCATAAAGACCCAAAGGCCAAAAGAAAAAAAGGAAAAACCTACCAAAATCTTTTTTTGACCTAGTAGACGAACCTGGCAGATATTTGGCGAACTTTACATCCATATAAAAAGCAATACACTTTCTACTCAAACCCCAACAAATCATGGTCTAGAATTGACATGATGTGGGTAAGCAGAAATATAGGAATGGACATCATGTCAGCCGAGATTGCACCCAATATATGGGCAGACCACAATCCACTGGAGATCAAATGGAAGAGTGGGTATAAGAGAAGGAATGTAAGATGGAGACTAAACACACAATTTTTGCGGGATAAACAAAATATCGAGAAAGTAAAGGGGGAGTTAAAAGTTTTCTTTGAAGAAAATGAAAAGGAACCAACTGACCGAGGAGTAATCTGGGACACAATGAAGGTGTTCCTAAGAGGACTGGCAATAGCATATGGAGCACATAGAAATAAAGAAAAGAGAGAGACCCAGAGGACACTGTTGGAAGAACTGGGGAAGGCAGAGAAGGAAGTGCAGCAAAACTCAGACAATGACATAGCAAAAGAAAACTGGGATGTCCATTATCACCACTCCTGTTTATTTTGGCTCTAGAAGTACTGCTAAAAAGGATTAGAGGAAATAAGCAAATTAAGGGTCTGAAAATTAGAAAGGAAACATATAAAACCCAAGCATTTGTGGACGATGTGGCACTAATTATGGAGGAACCTGTGGAAACAGGCGCCCAAATTTTGGAAGAACTTGGTAAGTATGGAGAGGTGGCAGGGTTCAAATTAAATAAATCTAAAACTAAAATGTTGACCAAAAACATGACCAAAGACCGGAAGAAAGTTTTGGAGGAATCAATGGGGACACAAGTTGTTAAGAAGATTAAATATTTGGGAGTATGGATTTCAACAAAGTGTTCGGCCCTTAAAGAGGATAATTATGTACCCCTGGTCAAAAATATTAAACAAGATTTAGAGAAGTGGGAGAAGCTCCAGATATCCTTTTTAGGGAGGATTGCAGCAATTAAAATGAGTGTCCTACCCAAATTGCTGTATCTGTTTCAAACCGCTCCAATCAAATTAGATAGGAAATTTTTCCGGGAATTTAATTCTATTATCAGGAAATTCATTTGGGGAGGGAAGAAACCAAGGATTGCAATTAGGAGCCTACAAGACAAAAAAGACAGGGGTGGTCTCGGACTTCCAATTTGGGAAATCTATCACAAAGCGGCAATCTTAGTTTGGTTAAAAGAATGGGCAACTCTGGGAAACAAAAGAATTTTGACACTGGAAGGGTACGACCTCCAGAAGGGTTGGCATGCTTATCTCTGGGAAACAGGAAAAAGAACAAGAACATATTTCCATAAACATAAAATAAGGGACACATTAATGTCAACATGGGGAGAAATAAGACAAAAACAATATACTAAAGTCCCCAGATGGCTATCTACGATGGAGGCGATAATATACCCCAATGTCCTGGAATTGGGCAAAACAGTAAAATATAAAGAGATATTAGATGGGGCAGGGAATCCAAAACAATGGAACAATTGAGAGAAAAGGGCACCCACATAGAATGGTGGACATATGCACAAATTAAATCACGATATAAAAAAGATAAAGAGCAATATGGCATAGAGATAGGCAGCAATGGGTTCGACAAGATATGGATGGGCACGGATAATAAATTATTGGCCAAATTATATAATTATTTGGTGGAGTACGACTTGATAGAGGAGGTGGTTAAGGACCCAATGCTAGCATGGGCCAAAAATATTGGACAAACCATAAATCTGGATGAGTGGGACCAAATTTGGAACAACAATCTCAAAATGACCAGGGCAACAATTTATAAGGAAAACCAATATAAGATGATTTATAGGTGGCACTTAGCACCAGCCAGGATTGCCAAAATTTACCCAAATATGAGTCCAAACTGCTGGAAGTGTGGTCACCAGCAAGGTACTTTTTATCACTCTTAGTGGACCTGCCCACAAGCCAAAGAATTTTGGAGGATGATATGTAAATGGCTGTCGGAGATAATAGGAGACACTATTGAATTAGAACCAAAAATATTTCTCCTGAGAATCTTGAAGGCAGAAATTGCAAGAAAGAAGAAGTATCTTATTGTACATATAATAACAGCAGCAAGAATCTCCTTCACTCAACATTGGAAAGAGAAAAAGTTACCACCCAAAGAGCATGTAATTAGGAAAATAATGGAATGTGCCAAAATGAACAAACTGATGTTAGAAATTAATGATAGAGAGGAAACTGACTACTATAGCGTGTGGGATATGTGGTATGAGTGGTTAGAGAAAAGAAAATCGAAGTGAAGCTCGAGAGAGCTAAAGGTCAATCTGATGATTAATTAAATGGGTATATAGAAATGAGTTGTACTACAGGCAGTAGGAAATAAAATGGAGTAAGGATATAAGTTTATGTAAATAAAATATAATAATACGTATTAAGGATGATATAAGTAAGAAATCCTACGGGTAGTACTTTTTAAATTAAGATAATCAGGCAATACCATGTAAATAATAAGTAAATATTATGTATATGTATATGTATGTGTTTATCAACACCATGAAACCGGAAAGGTGGAATTGTATTATAATTTTCTAACAATAAAAACTTAAAAAAAAAAAAAAGAAATTCCAGGGAGAGACCGGATGTTATGGTCTCCCTCAACCCTGCTTCGGTGGTCATTCTCTCCCACTGGTCTGTGAAGAGGCCCAGTCGGCCACCAATGGGAACCCTGTCCCTGTCGTCAATGGGATCTGCAAAAGGAATGGTTGTTTCCCCCACGAAAGGGTCGCTTAGACTGGGATCATGACCTGTTTCTGTCAGTAAACCCAGACCCAGATTGGTAGAACTGTCCTGATTGGCCACCTAGGAAAATACCCTTTGGTACCTGTTGAATCCTGATCCCCCGTAGGGATGAAAATAAGGTCTTCGAAAGGGCATTGAGGACCAGGTGTCTCCCTGCCGTGACAGGGCAGGTAGCACCTTCCTCTTGTCTCTAGGTTCAGCCAACAAGGGATCTAAAGCCGCACCAAACAACTTAATCCCTTAAAGGGAACAGAAGCTGGGCGCCATCTCCGCTTGGTGTCTGCCTGCCAATTCCTGAGTCAGAGAAGCCGTCTGACTGTGACCATGGATGTGATGGCCCATGCTCCGAACTTAGCGGAGGTCAGGCTAGCATCTGCTGTAAATTCTGCAGCCGCTACTACTTTATTGAAATCCTGATGTGCCCTAAGATCACTCACCAGCACCCTCTCCTGCATTTGTTTGAGCCACAGCAGACACACCCTGGTAAAAAGGGATGCCGCCATGGCAGCCTTGATTTCCCAGGCAGCCGCCTAGTGTGCCTTCTTGAGAGCTTGCTCTAATCTAAATTCAACGTCGCGGAAGATGATGCCAACGCCAACACCAGTTCATCCACCTCCGGAACTCGAAGGAGTTCCGCAAGATCTAGCGTACTATTATAACATTTCCTCTCATAGGAAATCATATTAGGGTATGCCCCCAGGGAGTCCCCCATGTCTAAAAAGAATTGGGGAGCCGGGATTGTCTCAGTCTTGGTGGCAGGCTCAGAAAAGAGCAGCTCAGCCAGATCCTGCTCTGCTCTTGAACCTGCCTGTTCTGAGGAGGCACCTTGCTTAGTGGAGGTCTTTGCCTTAAATAGCAAGGCTTTAAAGAGATGTGGTCTGAACAACCCCTTGAAGGTGGGTTGGTCTAGCCACAGGCCTTCTTCATCTGATAATTCCTGTTCCCATTGGTCTTCCCCCATGGAGAGGGAGTCATCAGTGTCTGAAGGAGATGCTGAGGAGTCAGAGCTCTGCTCTGACCCTTGCTCTGCCGGTTCTGGGACTCTGTGGTCCCTGTCCAGTACAGCCACTTCAGCCCTCTGTATCGATTGCTTATTGAGATGCTTGCCGGCTTCAAAGCCGTTTTGCACCACCTCAGCAATCCACTGTTGGACCATCGCTGGCATTTCTGCCTCCTGGCTACCAATGTGCCAATCCGCTTGCGCAGCTACCGAAGTAGTAGGAGTTGACAAAGGCCTTGTTCCCATACTGGGTTCTCCACCCAGAGGGGGTGGTGACAAAGATCTAGATGGCTGGAAACTGGTTGAAGGCCCCGGTTCAGCCTGGGCGATATCACCAGTTTGAGAAGGCTCTTGAGGGCTAAAATATTTACGCTTTTCAGGTGCTTTAAGGTTCTTTTCCACCTGCCTCTCTAAAATGTTTTGCAGGCGTTTCTCCGCCTTCCCTTGAGCCTTAGACGGACGTTTGAGAGCTAGGGCCTTGGCCTTGAGCTTTGCTGCCACCCCTTGTACTATGGTAATGGCATTTTGAGCTGCACCCCGAAACTCTCTGGGAGTGGGAAACCTCACCCAACTCGATCGGGTCACTAAGGGAAGGCTCTGATGCCATAGACAATATGGCTGACTGCAAGGATGCAGATCAATGCAGTCTATAAGGCCCAAGAGTAATCAACATCTACCACCCGTTCCGAGCACAGACCGGGATCAGTCTCCTTGGCCACCTGCTCTGCAGGCCAAAACCAGCTGTGTTGAGCAATAATGTAGTTTTTCAAGCCTCAGCTGCCCGAAATGGCCGCACTAGGCTAATCACCCGTCAGTTATGACTCTAATAACAGGGCCATGTTGTTAATAAGGTGATCTTTCCAATCCTCTTCGCCTCAGAGGTCTGAAGCAGGCTCGGGCCCAGGGCCATTCACGCTGCTGTCTGAGGACCTCACTGTACTGGAGGACCAAAAACCGAGCCCTATGACAGCTCTCACCCCGCAGCAATCAAATGGCTGACAAAATGGCCGCCATGCTTGGCAGCCTCCCCAACGGCTCTGAAATTTGGCGCCAAAATAATCTGAGTGCCTCCGCCTTGCCCGCGCTGTCCAATTCCACCCTCTCCCTCTACTTACAGTCCATCTGGGGGAGAGGTGGTTTTTGTCCTGAAAGCCGGGCAGCAGACAAACGTCTGTAACTGGCTGGTGCGCCTTCAATGGCGGCAGCCCTCTAAGAGCCGTGCCATAGCTGTCAAAGCGTCTCCAAAGTCCCTGCAAGCCAACAGGACTCCAAACAGCTGCAGCCACAAGGTAAAACGCTGCCCAACTGATAATGAGCCTGATCTACAATTTAAACTCCGAACGGCCACAATGCTTGCCAAATTACAAGAATCCAAATCCTCACTTTGAAAAGCAACCCCAAAACTGTCCGAACGAGCTCAGTACTGAGTTGAAACTAGGAGTGTCTGCAGAGGGGGCGTCTCTTCAGTTTGAACCCAGTCCATAGATCCAGAAGACAGAGTGGATCCCCATGCCTGGAGTCTCGAGTTCCCCAGCAGGAAAATAGAATGGACTAAAGAAAGGATGCAAAAGGAGGGACAGAATGAAATGCAAATTGCATAAACTAAAATTTTTATTTATTTTAAATAATTAAACAGTATTGTTACATTGTCCTGCAACGAGTTGTCCCACGGTGAGTTGTGCACGGCGAGTTGGTTGTGGCAAGATATCCCATTTCCCAATCCCTGAATCCTTTTAACTTAAGAAATCAAAGCTAGCATTTACTAATGTTCTGGTTGAAGCTCTATGTATTACAGCACCAGGTCTATTCTTTAGGCATACCTTACCTAAATTCACTCTGAAGGAGGGTCTAAAATTACTAGTTGCATTTCTTCATTAACAGAAATTGAACTTTTACAACCTTTATAATGATTTAGCTTTCATTTTTTCCCCAAATGTTTCAGGACCAAATATTTTAGTTCAATGCTGAATATTCTGTTTACTAATGAGCAGAGGGGGATAGGATCCTACCACCTGCAGTTGGTAACTTTTTCTGGTATGCATCCATTCATTTTTCATGGATATTTACATGATACTATAAACACATCAGGTTATCTACCTTGAAGTGTAATTTAATGGCATACATACCAAAGTGCTCAAAACAGATGACTATACCATCCTAGTAGCAACATGTATATTTTCAATATTTTTATGATACTGAATAAAAAAATTATTTGCTACTATCAGAGTAGAAATATTATCATCAAAGTAAGAGTCTGTGGTTGGAACAGGTTTCCTATGGTGAGTTGTCTTCATATAATGTTACTGGACAAGGGATAAAGCCATGATGCAAGAATCGAGCAAATACAGTATGCATCATAGTTTTTGGTCTGGAGGTAAGGACTACTATTAGGAAAATCCAAACTATGTGCATAGTACATTAAGTAGCATAACATATAATTCTCTCCCTGTCTGCCATCTACATATTTCTAAGGGTGTGTTAAAGTGGCTATTTTTTGATCAATATTAAAATAGACCCAATAGAAGATCAATCTTTCCCCCCGCCCAAAAAAACCTGGCTTTTCTCAAACGATAAATAACTACTTCCTCTGAGGCATGAATGATTGAAAGAATGAGTGGCACAGCTGCAATGTACACTTTCAAATGAGTCTAGTGATAAAATGTTTAATTTATGGACATACTGTATCTCAGGACAGCTATTTGTGGCAACAGTTTGCAGCCATCTGTGCCTCTTCGGAAATGATTAGAAATCATAGTGAACTGTACTGCTTTAAAAAAAACCCAGAAATCAACAAATAAGATAACTTGACAGTTGTAAAGTTTTCTTCTAATTACAATATTTTCTTCTAATTACAATATTAAATTGATCGATGACACTTCAGTTAGAGAAGACAAGTACAGTGCAGATGTTTAAGAATAATTTGCAGGTTGTTGAGCAAGGGCTTCTAAAGAATGCCTGTATCATTTCCTGGTACTATTCAAATAGCTCATTTGCTAGACTTTTTTTTAAAAAGGGATTGTCTTACAGCCATTACACCCAGGTACGTATCGAAAGAAACCTGAACAATTGTAAAAAAAAAAAAAAATCTAACTATATTTACAACATACAGTATAAGAAAATATGTACCATTCATAGATTCTAGCTGCATAAAATCATTTAAAAGGCCACTTGTAACACCACTTACATTACATGTAAATTTAATTGCACACATGCATACCCATTTACTTTAACTTTGGAATTTAAGGAACAGAAGAAAGCTAGAATTAGATTCCTCTACATCACCACTTTAATACATTTTGCATTGTCCAGTAATAGTTTATTTCTATATTATTCTCTCAAAATATATTTAAATCAAAGAATAGTACTAACTCTTTCAATAAATGTTGTTCTTCTGTACATCCCAATATGCAGTTATACACAAAGTAAAGACTTCATGACTGTACGTTATCTTTACAGAGCCTTTCATAATACATAAACGCTTTAAGCTATGTAACATTTAAGCCAAAATAAGTACCACAACTGAACATAAGAAATCTGGCTGTAACCTTGTCCTAGACTGTTTCACTGGAATTAATCCCTCTTTGCTAGAAAGAAATTATTATATCCCATTGGAAAATCAGGGTATGCTTAAGCAATCATAGGACCATCCTGAGACTATCAAGTAGTATTGAGTATATTCTGACACTTGTTTATTTCAACCCACCCTGTATGTTCTCAATATAACATTTGTGATCAGCATACCTTCTATTTTTAAAAACCATTTCTTTCTGGCAATTTCAGGATGTTATTGTCTTACAGACTGATCAAGTAATTCATAAAATCTTTTCTAACATTAAAATATTTCATACAAGCAAGAACCGAATTTCTTTTCTCCTGGGAGACGTGTTCCCATATACATTCAAACAAAATTTTAGAATCTAAAGCTACAGCAGCACTTGTTTCAAGTTAGGGTGCATGTGGTTGCAATAAAAGTATATAAAATAATAGAAATCTCACTCTCTCTTAAAACACAAAGGATCTTATTATACAAATAGCATTTGTGTTGACCCATTACATAGTGGTTCAGTTCACTGGGCTTTCCAGTCGACAAACTCCTCCTTCAATTGCTACCGACTGTCCTGCCACAGCGCCATGTGGAAGCCTTGAAATGTGAGTCTGTAAAGAAATATGTGAGAATTTGAGAGCTTCAGAAGTAAAGGTGGACCAAAAAACAAACAAACACTGATTAACAAAAATCAAAGAATAAGCCTACATTCTTAAATATGTTACAAATAATTTCCACTATTCCACTCAAAGTGTCTGAGATGAGGCTGCCTTACAATTCTAGATGCACCTGAAGGGCAATTGATTATTTGGAGGAATAGGAGACTGGGTCAACTTATGAGTAACTTCTACTGATAAATGAACTGGCAAGACCATCTCTGCCTGTTGTAGTAAACACAAACCAGCTTCTGATATCATGGTGATGGAATGCCTAAAAGGAGATACATAGGAGAAACCCTGATACTGTAGTTAAGGGAGAACATAGTCATTGTGGAACTGCCTCTGGAGTCCAGGGGATGGGGGAAGCATGAGATAAAGAGTCAAGCATAACCCCACCTTAATTACACTAGATATAAATTGTGCAGAATTGTTCTGCTATGTTTCCCTACTAGCAAAAAAAAACCTGTCTAGAAATCCAAATGGTATTAGTTTTCTGAGTTTGCCAATCCTTCGGGTTGACAATTCTTCTGAATTGTGTTCCTTTAAGAATTTTCCAATGGTTTCAGTCCCAATATCAGAAGTAGTGTCAAGAAATTGACGCTGGGTGACTTATTCTTTAGCAATTAAGTCACTGGTTTACAAAGTCCTATAAAATTCCAACTTGACTCTCCAAGTTTTGAAGTCGGTGCCATCTGATTCCCGAGAAATATTGAATACTTTTTAACATTGCCTAAATTCAGTGGTGGATTAGATGAGGGAAAATAAGATGAAATTTAATCCAAACAGAATGAAGATTCCTTTGGTCAATAGGAAACTGGGTTAAGGGATTGGAGTTCAGTTTATTCTGGATAGGTTGGCATTTTCCCCTGCAAAAAGAGTACCGCAGCCAAGGATGCAACTTGATCCTCAGCCCTAACTTGATAGATAGCGAAGGAATTATGACAAGGAACATAATTGCATCTGGCATACAAACTATAACTATTCCTGAGCTGGTCTGATTGCATAGCAGTTACCCATGACCAAGCTGCTTTCTGTCTTGAGTGCTACAATGCATTCTCTATCGGCTATTCCTGAAAAGTATTCAGAACTTGGAATTGATGAAAAATATAGGAACGAGACTGTGAGATTGCAGGGTGACCAAAATAACTGCACCAAAATATCAGCACTGCTTGTGAGATGCCTTCAAGTGCAATTTAAAATGTTAAACTTTACAGCCCTAAATGATTCCCTGATTCATCACCTATAGAATATAGAGGGAATGGCCATGAGGGACAGAAGGAAGAGCCATTACCTAGGCCTTATGGTCAGATAAAAGCAGCCTGAGTCTTGGGCAAAAATGTCATATGATTAAACATTTTGGATAGGTTTCTTCCTAGTTCGCATGAAGATGAAGAAAGAAGGGATGGAAGCACATTCAGACTTAGATTATTTTGTTACTATAGCTTTACAATGTAAGTTGTATTAGCCTACATAGCAATGGTTTTCTAGTTTGATCTACCTTGAAGGGATGACATAACTTTTCATGTAACAAATATGTCTAGACATTAAAATCTCTAGAGAGTCCTTCTACCCTAGAGAGCAGAAGTTGCTCCTGCTATCAGAGGTCATGTACTATGTATAAAAAACAGGTTCCCTTCCATCCCCTTGGTTGCAGGCTATGGAATGCATTCTCCCTAGAACCAACTTTCTCTGCTTCCTAAAACTCTGTAAAAAAAATTTCACCAGATCTCTTTAGAGGTTAATGCTTTCATTGTCTGCATTTTTCTCATTTCATTACATTTGCTTATTGTGCTTTTTGTAAATTTGTGTGCATTTATAAATTGCAATCCTTTTAAGGGTTCGTTTTAAACATAAAGTTAGCAAATAAATAAGAAATATACATGATTTGAAATCAGAAGGATAAATTTAAGGTTCTAAACAATAATTCCTATTCATTAATACTGAATCTTAAGATTTTAGATTTGAACAATGATTCTTAAATCAACTATGTAATAGTATAGCTGATAGGAAAAAAGCTGAATAGACACACAATATAATTTGTTGCAAGCAATATTAAAAAGCAATAGTGTTATAGAATTATAAATGCAAGTATGAGTTGGGTGGAATTTTATACAAATTTTTTACTTTAAATGTCTATTTTTTTAAGCTAAAACAATATGGTTAAAAGAATGCAAGTTTTATCAAAGTAAGCACTGGACAAAAAAGTTACACGATACAGTGCAACTTGACAGTTCTGGTGCCATATGGTAGAAATGTAAACCATGTATTCTGCACATTTAAAAAATATGTTTACTACTTCATGACAGACAAGTGTTTTGACTGACTTTAGCAGAAGTACAACACATATCTATGTACACCAGTGCCAATGCGTTGCTGAGAGATGAGGCACCATGTTACCTGCAAACTGGCACAAAAATAAAGACTTTTGGTGGTTAGCTTTTTAATTGTAGTGTAGTCGCAATGGGATATTATCTATAAACATCAGCAAATGAAAGTATTTTAGAACAGGGGTCTCCAACCTTGGCAACTTTAAGACTTGTGGCCTTCAACTCCCAGAATTCCTCAGCCAGCAAAGCAACTCTGGGAGTTGAAGTCCACAAGTCTTAAAGTTGCCAAGGTTGGAGACCCCTGCTTTAGAACATCTTGCACTTGGCATTCAAAGAACACTGAGGAAAATATTTCAGATACTTGGATAACACAAATGCCCTTCAATAATAAACTACCAATAATAAAACTGTTAATATTAGAGCGTACTCTTAAAGCCAATCTCGGGTATAAAACCTCCAGAATTAATGATCTGTGCATTGTTGTCATTGAAACATTTCCTTTTTCACAAAGTTCTAGAGTAGGAAGAGACTTTACAAATCATTTGTGCCAGCATCCTGCTCACTATATGA
Organism: Pantherophis guttatus; assembly: GCF_059756535.1. Taxonomy (NCBI): domain Eukaryota; kingdom Metazoa; phylum Chordata; class Lepidosauria; order Squamata; family Colubridae; genus Pantherophis; species Pantherophis guttatus. Next base: position 197,385,884 of record NC_142063.1, on the reverse strand, counting down.
TCCACCATAGCACATTTGACAGATCACCATCCAGGCTCCATCTGAAGCCCCCTAGTGAAGGGGAACTTGGCACATCATGTGGAATCCTGCTACAATAGTTGACAGTTTATGTGATCAGGACATTTCTCCTGATATCTAATCAGAACCTCCTCCTTTGCATATTTAGCTTTTTCTGATCCTGCTCTCAGAGGCAAAAGAGAAATCAATCCATTCCTGTGTAATAGTTCTTCTGATATTTGAAGACTGCTACTGTATTTCAGTTACCCTTTCTCTTGGCTAACTATAACCAAATCCTTTAACCTTCCTCATAGGGCTTTGTTTCCAAACTCTTTGACGATTCTAATCAGCCAACAGTTGATGATTAAACATTACTGGAACCCTAGGTCATAGGGCCCTTAGTGGAGATGGACATTTTGTCCACCTCTAGCTTTGGCGCTTACATTATAGTTCTTCTTTCCATGGACATGCCCATGTTCTCATATATTTGGGTGATTATTCAATCTTCAGTTCTTTATAGGGATACACAGCTCTCCACTGCAAACAGTGGCATACAAAGTTGTCCTTCATTTGAACTTTTTCAACAGTCTAATATTAAAATTGTTTTGAAGAATGGAAAAATATATACATTTTACAACATAAAACTAGCAAATCTAGGACAGATTCAGGATTCGTGGCATTAACTCAAAGAATAAGGAGTATGTTTAAACTGGTAATTACATTTAGAAAACCCACCAGTTTTAGTAACTAAGCACTCAAAAAATAGACTCTAAATTGATTAGTTTAGAACTTGGAATTCTAGACGGTACAAATTTTGGAAAGCCAAATATAAAAATCCAAGGGGAATATGATGCTCTTAACATGGATTTTAGAAATTTATCTCATCTTTGACTAAACAAGAGGTTTACAGTTGAAGTACAAAGTATAAGTTATAAACAATACACATTTAGAAATAACCACCATTAGAATTAGTAAAGTCAAACTCAAAGAAAATATTAAAGCAGAGATAAAACTGAGTTAGCTCCATTAGGATGAGCAATTCTCCTTCTGGCAACCATGTACAGCATTTGAGAAACAAAAGAGTGTGTACCCCACAATAATAAGTACTTCCATTCCTACCACCCATACATAAACCCACAATGAAATTATACCACAAATTCTTCCCTCAAGCGCTCACTTAAGTCTCTCTATAATCTCCAAGAAGATCTGAATACAGATTTTTCTACATTACTTTTTCAATATGGTTTCAAAGAAACACACTGCTAATTTTAGGAGGCATCACATTGAAAGACAGAAATGGTACAAATGAGTTAAACTGAACTGTGGCCCAAAATAACATTTCTATAAGCAAATGAATTCTTTCCTTCCAACCAGCCATTTCCCATCTTCCTCCTCAAAAGTGTATTTTAAGACTGCCTAAATATGGTTGATGGAAAAGATACAATAGTTACACTTACAAACTCTGTGAGTTATTATTTTAAGCGAAACCATGATTGTGAACCGTTTATAAATTAAGCAATTCTTGATGTTGTCTTCTCTTATACTTTCCTGGAAAACAATTATTGTCAATGGATAAACTGCCAACTATGGTGGTTAATCAAAGATAAAGAAAGCAGGTACTTGAAAATAAAGTGACAGTATACTAAGCATTCAAGAAAAAGAAAAATCAATAAACATGTGAAGTGCAGTTTGTTAATTGACACATACAAAAATGACTAGATTTTTCTCCTAAAATTCCCCAGTCAGATCCAGAGTGAAATATACATTCTTGTAAAATATATAGAAGAAAAAACAGTTTAGTTAATAACTCCAAAGACATATTGGTACAATAGCTAAATATCACTTTAAAAATAAAAATTCCATCTGTTAAATTTTCAGAACTCCAACAAGTACTTGTCTAAGAAACTTGAGAGGTGTTAAAAAGTACAACAGATGTACCACAGATATGGATGGTAGAATCAAATAGGTATCTATTTAAATAGGAGTTTATTCAAACATAAATCGTACATACTAAATACGGAACAGTGAGAAATACAGGTTTGTCATCTGTTTCACAGTTATGTGTTAGTTGCAATGGGAATTAGTGTTCTAAAAACAATGATTGAGCATTATTAGGGCAGTCGGCCTAACGCTTCTGTTTTATCTTGATGTACTTCACTTTGTGTTTTTGTTCAGGGTTTTTTAAATAGTACAGTGTAAATTGAACCTTCCTTGTTATTACTAAGTTTTCACACCTTCCAAGATCACAGAATTCTACCTTTTCCAAGAGCATCTTATTTGTTGATCTTCGTAGGGACCAAGCATAGCATTTGTGGTTCAAGAAAACATTTGCAACCATAGGTTCAAAGAAAGAGAAGAGAGAGAGGGATTAACACTGCTGAGGGAAGGTCACAAACATAATTTAAAAGTGAACCAAGAAGAGCAGCTGCATCTTTCAGCCCAATCAACTTGGCCAGCTGGAGAATTTGCCAGCAGTATGAAAACAATGCACACCAGATGTCCAATGAAAGATGTACAAGTAAGAAAATAAAAGATCTCTGGGCATAACCCTGAGCTATTAGTCTTTTTAGCATCTAGGTCACAGTGGGCATCATCAAAACAGGTACAAGTATAACACAAACTTTAGAGAGATTACATTACTTCTAATATTTAATTTAGTTCTGTGCCAGTAAAATATTAATGCTTTTCTCTCATAGCATATAAAATCTCTAAGATGCTCTGAAATTAATGGGTTTTTTTAAAAATATAGATGTTATACCATTAAATACTGAAAGAAATCATAATGGGGGAAAATGTGAAATGCAAACTTTGTTTTCTGAGAAACAAAGAGTATGAGAAATTATTTAAAAAACCCCAGCTAAGAATATCAAAAGTGGCAGGTGCCTGCATGAGAAGCCCTACACAGGTAGTCCTTGATTTACAACAGTTTGTTTAGTGACCATTTAAATTGTAAACAGCACTGGGAAAAGTGACTTATGACCGTTTTTCACTTACAACCATTGCAGCATCCCCATGATCATGTGATCAAAATTCAGACACTTGACAACTGACTCGCATTTATGACATCTGCAATATCCAGGGTCATGTGATCACCTTTTGCGACCTTCTGACAAGCAAAGTCAATGGGGAAGCCAGATTCATCTTAACAACCACAGTAATTCACTTAACAACTGTGGCAAGAAAGATTATAACATGGGGAAAAACTCACTTAACAATTATCTTGCTTACCAAGAAAAAATTTCAACTCAATTACGGTCATAAGTTGAGGACTACCTGTACTGTAGTGTAATAGTACAAACAAACAAGACAATTTCAAATGACCAAATTGAACAATTGGAAACTGAAATGATTCTAGTTTGCAGCTTTAGTAATTTAAATAACAGCTTGCAAATACAAAATTGTGCTTTAGGCATGCCCACAATCTGATGATGCTGAACTGCATCTTCAGCATCCACAGTATTAGTTATGCTGGGAGTTGTGGTTGGCAACATCTGGAAGCCACATATCGTGCACCCATGCTGTAAGGAACCTGGCCACAATGGCCTAATTAATGGGCCATTCAGTGGACAAGTTTATTTTTCTTAGCCATTCTGAAAGCAAGTCTACTTTTTTTCTCCACCAATCCACTCTTTCGTCCAGCTCATTAAAACTTTGTGACCTCAATTTCACCTCAGTTATGCATCTAACTTTCGATAGCATTTCCTCCCTCTCATGCAAAGCATAGTTTGTGGTCAAAAGTTCTGGAGCAGTTTGAACTTGAGCAAGTAGTAACGGCAAAAAAAAAAAAAAAAAAAATTCTGCAGAATCCTTTTAGTGTAACCTTTTTAGCTATTCATTTTCCATTTGTTTATTCTAGCTATTTCAATTACGCTATCGAAAACAGGCCAGTTCAAACATCATGGTTTGGCAACTTGGAGCATTCTGTGGGCACAACCATGAAAGAGAAGAGAAACAGCATGAGCCACTTGGCATCTCACAGACATCAACCATAGTTTGGCCATGCTACCTGAGTTGCACAAGAGTTTCTGTGGCCATGGGAAGCCACATGACAAATTAAACAATGGAATTAACTTTTCTTCAGCTACTTTATTTTTACTCCGGTATAGGAATAACTTAAAACCAGCCTCCTGAATAAAATAAGGAATTCATTTTTAAGCGGCAACTAGTTTTCACAAGTTACTCTTTGTGGCTTACCTTAGCTTTGCCATCCTGTGCCGACATATATCCCACACACATGCTTTCTGTTGTATGACTCCACAGGAACTCTACTATGAGGAGGAAAAAAAAGTGTTTATTTACTAACTGAAGTATCCTGTCTATTTTCCCAACAAAGTGCTGAAAAACAAGAAGCAAGAGCCTCTTCTTCTTTGAAATAAAACTGGATGGTTATTTGAAAGGTGTTTGAAAGGCATCAAATTTATTAGAGAAATATGTAAATATGTAAATGTTGTGGTCCGCAAGCAGCCTGGCAGCGGAGTCAGACAGTGAGGAGGCTGGGGAGGAACATGGGCCAGTCCTGGAGTCTGGGGAAGGCTCAGACGAGGGCTCTGCATCAGAGGCAGAGATGGGGCCAGGGCCATCTGGGAGTTATACGCAGACTCCGGAGCCTCCAGAGTCAGATATCAGAGAGCAGAGGAACAGGTTCCTAGTTCCTAGTGCACGCATGCACAGAGCTACCAGAAGGAAAGAACAGTTAAAACTAAAGGGACAACTCGGGAGTAAGGCCTGGAGATGATTGGCCCCTCCCATAAGGCTTAAAAGAGGAGCAAAGGCACATGGGCTCTTTGCAGGAAAGGAATGTTGTTAATTCTGTTCCCAGTCAGCATCTCTGTTTGATTCTGGACTCCGTGGGGCTTTGCCAAGTAGGTCTTTGGCAGAGTGTCAAGGGAGATAAAGGTTGGTGATTATCCCGAAGGACTTTTTGCAACTAATTGGGACTCAGCTGTGAATGAACGTAATTCACAGCTGTTGCAATAAAGGAGGTTTTTGGGACTTTTTAATGACTCAGGAAGCCTAGGTCACAACAGTAAACTGGCCTAAAGAAAACCTCCTTGAGTTCCATGTTCCAGTGCTTGAATGCTAGAAACACCAATGCTATTTTTGCTTCTTTGTGCCATCCAAGGCAATTTTAGACAATGAGGAAACGTTTCTGCTGTCTGCATTAGCATTGGGGGGGGGGTCCTTATTTGCTGGAAGGAAAAGATCTCATGGCTCCTTTTACTAATGAGAAGTTGCTCAAAATCATCATGTTGCCCCTCCTTCTATTTTTGCCCTATAAAAAAAAGAGGGAATGATTTTTATCCTAGAAAAGTGACTCACAATTACGGTCTGCCCCAGACAATTTCATAATTGTAGGTGCACCTCCTCCTTTATACCTATTTCAGAAACCTAGATGTAATTAAAATGTAGTAAAATTTCTTCAGAAAAGAAATTAATAGACCATGGATTGGTAAGTATTTAAATTCTGCACTGTGTTTTATTTTGGTTTTTCAAGTCATAGAGGTATAATCTAGTTATTACGTTTAATGACAACTGGATAACTTATTCGAAGCTCACTTCTCGTACTTACCTAATAGGGATTGTTTATCCTGTGAAGAGTTGGGCTCTGCAGAACACCTACAAGAGCGGAGAACTATCACTCCTCCCAGAACACCATCCTCATTGGCTAAAAAAGGTGAACCTATGGAGAAATGGGAGGCAAGGAAAGAATCACAGAAAATGTATCTTTTTTTTTTTTTTATGGATGCTGGCTGTCTCCTATAAATGCATAAAATGTAAGAAATATAACCACCTGCTTTACTCACCTGCAATGGATCAGACTGAAAGATTCCCTTCCACTCACTGAATATATTTTTTTTATATCAGATAACTGCAAAAATGAAATTATTGCTAACTAACCATACATTTTTGTTATGCAGTAGTTCTAAGACAGGCAAGATATTTCAATATGGCATAAAATTCATCTTGTCATAACGTTATGATAAAAATATCATAACAATATTTTGTCTTTTGTTTTCTTCCATGTGTTTAATTTGCCTATTTCAAAGGTATGAATCAAATACTATCATGATACTATCAGTATAATTTGATAGTATCAAAAAAAGCGAGCTTCTCCTGTCAAGATGTACTAAAGGATGATGGATCACACAAACATTTAAAGTGAAAAATTTCAACTACAGTAGAACCTCTGGTCATGACCATAATTCGTTCCATAACTTTGGCCGCAAACCAATTTGGTTGTGACCTGAACCTAATTTGGCCCTTACAAAAAAAAAATGGCACAGAAGGGGAAATTGGCTATGAAAAAAAAAATTGTGAAGTTTTTGGTTGGAACGTGATTCGGTTGTGGTCAGAAGCATTCGTGACCAGAGATTCTACTGTACTTTCAAACATTATGGTCTTCAGGGGAAGATGATAGCAACTATACCCACAAAAAGGACAATTCATCTGAAATTAAACAATATGCCATAATATATTGGGCCTATAATGCGAACTTTAAAGAAAGCTGCCCAAAGCCACTGCTATTTGTAATACCCTGCCCATTTTGCTGAGAAATTCCTTTGAAACACTGGAAAAATGAGCAAAACACAACTGCTTCACAAATGTTCTTTTCAAATTTGAAACATACTTTTAAAAGGTGCTACACCAGAAGTTGTAATTAATTTTAAATTAGCCAACTAAAACTTACGCATACCACTTTTTATTTTTGGTTCAGTTTCAAATTAATGTCATATATTTTAAAACGTGGAAAGAATTTTATGGTTATCCCATAAGATTAAGTGCAAATGTAACAAGTCAGTTAAGGGCAGAAAGTCTTTGATCGCACATTTGTTAAATATTCATTGCCTGCATATCAAGCAACAATAGTGGAACATTATATATACATATATATATACACACACACACACACACACACACACATATATATGTATATACATATACATATACATACATACATACATACATACATACATACATACATACATATATATATATATATATATATATATATATATATATATTCCACTGATTTTAAAGACTATATATATTTCACTGATTCAAGGTGTGGGTGACCACCTTTACAGCACTCCATGGCTTAGGGCCGGGATATTTACGGGACCGCCTTCTGCCACCGAGAGCCTCCCACCGGCCAGTACACTCCCACAGAGAGGGGCTTCTCTGGGTGCCATCGGCCAAACAATGCCGACTGGCGGCCCCCAGGGGCAGAGCTTTCTCTGTGGGAGCATCTGCCCTCTGGAACGATTTCCCCCTGGAGATACGGACGATTCCAGACTTACGTACTTTCCGTCGGGCCCGCAAAACCTTTTTATTTCATCAAGTCGGGCTGGCCTAATCTCTCCAATTGTGTATTTATTTTGGATTTTTAATGGGGGATTTTAACTGCTGGGCCAAATTGTTTAGTTCATTTTTAAATTGTTTTTATATTTCGTATTTGATGTTTTTTACTTCTGGCTGTTCACCGCCCTGAGTCCTTCGGGAGAAGGGCGGTATATAAATTTAAATATTAAATTAAATTAAATTAAACTTCAGCTGCATCAACTAATTTTACCTGCAGTGATTAGATTGAAATATACCCTTTCACTCACAGAATGCTTTCTTTTACATCAGATTATTGCTAACTAACCATACATTTTTGTCAGGTTGTACTCATAGTTTTAAGATAGGCAATATATTTCAATACAGTCTAGAATTCATCTGTTGAAATTATATTTTTTTTCTTGTGTTTGTTTTTCTCCTTATGTTTAACTTGCTTTAATCACTGTAATGTAAGTACTTTTTTTAAATACTGGAGTATCAGTGATGTATTTTTTTTCTTTGCTACACAAACAAAACAGTCTGTTATATGTTATTTACTTATAGCAATAGTAGAAGGATGTGCTAAACATTTGACTTTCATCTCGTGCTGCTGAGCAAGAAAATATTTCATCATTTTACAACCGTAAAATGTGCATTAAGAAACAGGGAAAAGGCTACCAGAAGGCCATGGCGGAACATGAGAGAATGAAGACCAAAACAACAGTGATGTTCTATGGAGCTTAGTGAAACCCAGCAGCAATTCAAAAGTATTTTGTTAACTTCGTTTTTCAAATATACTCAGTTTCTAGTAAAAGCAGAATTTAAACATTTCAAAAGTTATAAGATAATTATTTCATCTACATTTGCAAAAAGTCCCATAGGTTTTAGAACAACTAGATTTCCATAAAGGCCTACTAGGCAATCTCTACTATCTGTACTTAACTAGCTTATGAACTGAGTACAGTAAGCTGTAACTATTACCCAATAATATTTTCTTTCTGCTCCTCTGCAGAAATACATATACAGGTAGTCTTCAATTTACAAAGGTAATTGGGGCTGGAATTTCCATTGCTAAACTACGGGGTTGAAAAGTGCAATGTCACATGATTGCATTGCTTAGTAACAGAAATCCCAACAATCCCCATTGTCGTCATTAACCAATTCCCATTGGTCATTAGGCAAGGTCCCATCCCAATCCAAGTCATTCCTGGCTTGGTTCCCCCTAGCCTTGAGCCTCAAAATGTAACAGGCTATATTTTTGTACATTTTTGAACTCCCACTTGCCTATCTCTTCCGCGCCATCTGTGCTCTTTTGGCCATCCTGTGATCAGCAGGCCATAGTGATGATGGCAGCGTCAATGATGCTGAAGTGGGGGCTTGAGGCCTTTAGCAGTCTCAGCCAGCTGTCGCTGCCATCCCCCAGACCTCTACTCAATGGACGGGGTGCCAAGAACCTGAATTTTGATCACATGATTCCTGGGGTGCTGCAATGGCCGTAATTTAGAGGCCATTTGTTCAGTGTTGCCATAACTTCAAATGGTCATCCAACAAACTGTTGTTAAGAAATGATGACGTATCATCAATTTTAAAAATAAACAATGAACTGTTTTTGGAAATAATCTCACTCCCCTCTCCCCCTGAACAATAGATGTAGACTCTGATCTAAAGAAGTTATTATTTTGGAAGTTAAGCTATTAAACTTTTCTGGATTGCACTATAAACTATCACACCCATGAAAAAAAGACACTCAGATTGCCATAGTAATGTTGTAAGGATATTTAGTATTTACATAAGTAAATATACAGCCAGTTTGGCATAGTGATTAAGGCATCAAGCTAACCACCAGAAGATTGCAAAGTTTAGTCCTGCATCGTAATCTGCAAGGACTAGCCTAGTAGCCATCAAGAGTCAATGCTCACCCGAAAGATGAATATATATATATATATGTAGCTACCTCTGAACTCTATAGTACTTCACCTTTTCAAAGCTTCTCAGCATATGAGAATTAACAAGGAACCTGAAGCATGAGTATTTTTTTCATCATGCGAACATTCCACACTCTAATTCATACACAAGAGATTATCAAAAATGTATTTTTGCAAAACAGTGCATGCATTATTAAAGAAAAATAGCTGAGGTTTTTAAAAGTTTGAAAATACTTTACATGCAGTTCTAAAGAACTACGCATATTTCAATTGTTAGGCTCCCAAGTCAGCCTGCAAATAGAATAAACATTTACTGAGAAGCTTGCATTCCACAAACTTGGCTGAATTTGAAAGGAATAGATGAGGTATAAAATCCTCTGTTCTGTCTGAAAGATACTTATGTTTACAGAACACTATTTTCATTCTACATCAGAGTTGTATATTCCATCTTTTATCTTTATTAAACCAAAGGTAACCTACACAAAAACAGCATAATTCATGTATTCCGCTTCTAATCCACCATTACTTAAGTCAAATGTCCTGTTAGCTATAAAAATAAGATGACGAAAGCACAGCTGCTACTAGGGTGGTCTTTCATGCACTTTTTAATAAAATTCTGAATATCCACTCAGGTACTCCCAAGTAAGAAGAAATATTTATATGCCTCTCTGGGAAGTTTTATTTTGTGATAATAAGTAGATAAGAGATCGATAAAACTCTGATGATAAAGAGAACAAAAGTCATAATGTTACTAACCTACTTTATTCATAGTTATTTGTCAGAGATGTAAAATTTACACTATAAATTGCAGTTCAAGCAACTACTCTTATCAGTAAAAATTAGAATATGCCCAGCATTTTTGCATTACCATTTAGGTGCACTTTTGCAAAATGTGGTATTGATTTTAAGATCTGACAGCTCTTAACAAACCCCGTGCAGTAGATATAGGCTTTTTTTGGATCAGATGGCATGTCTTTAAAAACACTGATACTGAATGATATTATACATAAAACAATCTTTTTTAGCATTTCAGTTGCTTTAACTGTTTACCATTTCTATAATCCAGCATACTAAAAAAGGCACTGTTGTATCCATATATTTTGAATTATGCCTCTTCGATTACTTTTAAAGGTAGTTCTTGACTATCCAAAATGTGATCACATGACCATGGGGTCACTGCAGTGTTTCTAAGTCCCAGGAGAGTTTGTATGTCACTTTTTCAGTGCCATCATAACTGAGTGGTAGTTATACAAATGGTGATAAATTGAAGACTACCTGTATTAAAAATATGTTAATACTTTGCAATTAGAATAGAGAACAGCTATTTTATCTATAGACCAATCAATTAACAGTAACAGAGTTGGAAGGGACCTTGGAGGTCATCTAGTCCAACCCCCCTGCTCACGCTGGAGACCTATGAGGGATTCGAACCGCCGACCTTTCTTAGCCACTGAGCCACTTAGGGAGCTGCCTACGTAAATTAAATTAAATTTAAATTAAATTAAAGTAAACTAAACTAAGTAAATAGTAAATTAATTACTATTGATAGTAGATAAAATAGATTACAGACAAGAATTGTTATTTCATAGATTTTAGATTATTAGAACAAAAAAGGGGAACCAAAATCACATTTAGAAAGCATATTTAGATAAAATAATACACACATTCATATTATACCTTTTGATTGCTCTTAGCTTTTCTGCCTAGAAAACCGTTACCTCTTTTTACAGAATATTTTCTTTTTACAAACTTTTTACAGAAAATGGAAGTAAAGCATTTGACAGTAGTAAATTACAGTTACTGTATAAATCTGTATATGAAAATATGAGAAATGTTAAGGCATTTCGCTGTCAAAAAAGTAGTATATCTTATGCAGTCTATCGTGTAGAATAAATGTTGGGTGAAAAGTGCAAGTATTATGTAGCCCATTTTGTTAAATGGAAATGAGAATTGGTATATCAGGAGAAATGTTGAAGTAAGCTGAATGCAATGGGAATAGGGAATTTAGATATACTGCATACCAAGAATGAATAGTTGTTGTGAACTGAAAACAAAAGTGCATTCAGTTCATAACAATTTTAAAAAATTACTGATGTTGATTTTGTTCATATCAAGAGAATGTAAAATAATCAAACTACAAAACATACAACGTAGAGAAAAACTGAGAAAGACATGGTCATGGTTATAGAGTTAATGAGATTTAAAAAAAAGAGATAAAAAAAAACAATGTATGAATTGATATGCCAACTGTGGTAAAAGCAGGGATAATTTGCAAGGATAGAAAATTATGGAGCAATATATGAATAGTGTTGATGTAAACAAGATTTAGTTCCATTTGCTTTTCTTTTATCTATTGCCTTTTGTTTGTTTACTACTTCTTTTTCTGCACTTTGCATAACCCTGCTTATTCTGAAACTGAATAGGTTAACGGATATCTTTGTATGTATATATATTGTACTAAAAACTCATTTGTATGTTTAGATTTTTCATCTCGCTTATACTAATTTGAATAATTTTTTAAAACTTTGATATAAACAATGTGATACATACAGTTCAATCCCAGAGTCTTCCATTTTCTTCAACATTGCCCTTAAAATTTCATCTAACATTCATTTAGATTTTATAGTGAATTTTTCATTCATTTAAACACACGTGGCTGCTACTTGTGTACCAGCCCTGTGTTTTTGAGGTTGACTGATTTACCATCAGCAAATGTGAATTGAGGAATCTGAAGCTTCAATCCTTCATTTCACTACCTTCCAGATAATCTATAGCAGGGGTGTCAAACTCAAGGCCCAGGGGCCACATTGGAAATAGCCAAGGACCGGCCTGCGGTGCCTCTGCCAGTGAAAACTGAGCTTGGGAGGGACATGCACCACCCTCCCAGACTGTTTTAGGACGCGACGGCCTCCTGCAGCCCTCTGCCAGTGAAAATGGAGCTTGGGAACCCGGTTTTACTGGCTGAATGCTCAGGCCACCACAGGTGCCCCCTCTGACAAGAGTGATGTCAAGCTGACCACACCCACCCTGGCCATAGCTATAAATGTCTTACTGTTTAAGAGGAAAGAATCTGTAGGCAGAGACTCTTCTAGGAATGATGCCTGCCAGGTTTTCATACAAAAGGGGGAATGAATATTATCTTTGATCCTGGGTAAGCAACACATAAACAATGTGGTAGCCCCACATTGAAATGAACAAGGATATGCATTCAATTTTGCAGCAACTACTATTGTTGGATGAACAGGGACAAAAATATCCAGAGAAATGATTGACGCCTGGGAAATCCCTTTTCAATCATTAGGAGTTCTGATTTACCACCAGAGTAAAGAGCCTATTGGGTTCTTAGGAGCTAAGAGTGCGGTGATACTAGGAAACAATGATTAACAACTTAATAGCCAGCCATGAACATCCTAATTAACAACAACAACAAAAAGCTACACACAAGCAGGAACCATATATGTAGAACAGACCAGTGCACATATTCTGGAGGGAGAGAAGTTCCTTGATGATGGGCTCCAGTATGAGCTGAAAGCTTGGAAGAATAAACCACTGAGCGTCTTTAAAAATTGGATGGAAATAATTTGCCTCAGGGAGGGCCTACCTCTGTTATGCTCACACTTACATTGCTACAAAAGGTATGGCTTAATTTGGTATTACAATTTATATTGTCTATCGAGCATAAGAGCTGAGGTGGCGCAGTGGTTATAGTGCAGTACTGCAGACTACTTCAGCTGACTGCTAGCTGCAGTTCAGCAGTTCAAATCTCAACAGGCTCAAGGCTGACTCAGCCTTCCACCCTTCTGAGGTTGGTAAAATGAGAACCCAGATTGTTGGGGGCAATAGGCTGACTCTGTAAACCGCTTAGAGAGGGCTGTAAAAGCACTATGAAGCAGTATATAAGTCTAAGTGCTATTGCTATTGCTATGAACGTGAGTATTATAGTCAATGGCTATAATAAAACTGAACTGCTTTGGGTGTATAAAGGGAATTGTAAGGAATTTTCTTCATACAAAGCAAGCCATCTTGTGATGTATAGAAATCAATAGCCTGTATTTAATTTTGCATGACATTATCAGAGGCAGCAGCCATATTCCAAAAATGAAAAAATGCAAGTTGACTTCTAAATGAAGGAATGAGTTGCAAAGCAGTGGATTACAGTAGGATTTAGGGAAAGGATTTTGAATGTTAAAATAAGGATCAGAAGAAAGGTTTGTCTGAAGCAGTACCGGAATCAGGAAGGATTAAAACATAGGCTCTCTCTTCAAAGGCTTGAAAACATTCCTGCTCAGTTGAGTCAGAACTAACATAGAACAGACCGGCAAAGACACAACATCCATTCACTCAGTGACTGGAGAGCTCTAGCAAACTGTTGCACTTCATTAAAAAGCAAGTTTATCAATCACCGCATTCCCTTCCCTCTTTTTGCATAAAATTAAAAGCCCTTTAAAATGGTGCACATGGAAGAGACTAGATATATGTAATACCAGCTGCTTTGGAAAGAATCCTCTTCTGCTTTAAGAATTAAAGAATACTTCCGAAGTGACCGATCCAGAATAAGACTCATTTTAATCTAGTGCATAAAGTTTAAATTTACTTATTAAATTTCTATAACAAAAGAACCAGTTTAGAAAACAAAAGGAAGGACAGCAATAACTGAATGAAAAATAATGGGTGCTTCAATTTTACGGAAGGTTTCTCCTTCAACAACCTGCACTTTTTTTAAAAAAAATCTTATCAGAAAACACATTCTACCAATATTTTAAAAAATGGAAAAACACCCTCTTTTCCCAAGTTTTAAATTGTTAAATCAATTTATAATAATTTTGAATTTAAGCCTAATTATATTACTGTCATTTTATGCTTTATTTTATTTTTTAAGCTATCTTGAGTAAAACAACAAAATAAGTAGAGCAACAAGGTATTAATTCAGTAACGGAGCAAAACTTACATTATCAAAGAACAGGGGAAGAAACAGTACATTGATGAAATCTCATACAAGTATTATCACGCCATTAGTTTCTTAGTACAAAAGCATTTCATTTATATGATTATTATTCAGGCTGGAGATGGTGCCACATGACTCTTAAGATGCAAAAAGTATTATTCTGCAACAGAATTATCTTTTGTGTTAAAAGAAACCAAATGCACTCTAAAGACAAGCAAAAATATTAGGGAACAATCCTTTTTAGATTAAAAAAAAAACCCATGTCCTATCCTACGAAGAAGCATAGAACTCTTGTTTTCACTGCATTAACACGGCTAGAAAAAATTAGAAGCCAGCTCTCAATTAAATTTTGTACTTACTAATAAACTTGTTTTGCATAGTTTCTAGCAGAGCTTGATGAGCATCTTCATTCTGCAAAGCACATGAACATTCTCTGGCCAGTAATGTCCGTACAAGATGCTCTCCACAACCTATATAAATATCAGGATGGTTAATATACATGTGCAAAACAGAAAAATATATTTATCTTAACTAATAGTTTGTATGGAACTGCTATAGTACTTTTCTCCAAGTACAAATCTCAAAAGATTCCAATGAACTAGAAAGAACTTGAAAACCAAACCAAACAAAACAATCAGAACCCATAATTTCAGAGAGTATTAATTCACCATTTAGTCTCCCAGGATGATTTTCAGTATAGTAAAGATTATTATTTCAAGCATGATCCATTGGTTTTACATTAAAAAAAAGAGTATGTGTATTTAAGATTCAGTTAGCAACACGTAGGGGCCTTCACAATGTTTTCTCACTTATGCTTATGTAAATTTCAAGCCACTTGAGTTATATTATAAATCAATAACAAAGAACAATGTTATGACATATAAACACCAAAGCCAAACTCATAAACATGGTATATCTTTTTTTAACCTTTGGGGTTGAACTTGGTAACTTTAATATGTTCAGTAATTAGCAAAACTAAATAGCTTATTCCTGCATTGCATTTCCAACATAAAAATAGTACTCAAGTTAATACTCCCCCCCCCCCATTTCTTCCTATTAACAGAAGTTTAACTGAAGAGGCAGGACAGAGTATATGTCTAATACTCTGTCCTGTCTCTTCAGTGAAGTTTTTTTTTTGGTGAATATTCTTGAATTTACAAAGAGTCCTGTCATTTTTTTTTCCATCACACTTGGGAAAACTGTATGATCAACTATAGCTTACTTCTCTACACTCTCTGAAAGAAAGCACCAATGTTAACTACTACAGACATCATGTCAAGATATTTTACTGTAGAGATTTACACAAAGAACCTACTTTATTATAAACAGATGTTAAGCCAACAGTGTAGTACTTAACAAAGGATCACACTTGCCCCAGCCATCTTTTCAAAGTGCTAAAAGGTCACTCCAGAATAGATCTTGCTGAAAACAGACTAGCACCTTTAAACTGACAGTCCCCGACTTCTACACACCTAACAGTTTAAATTTTTCATTCTGGAATAGTTTACAGTACTACTACTACTACATGCTGCTGACTAAGATCCATAGATACTTCCACTATTTTTGTTCCAATGCATTTTTAAAACAGGGCAAGGAGGCAGATACCTTCCATATGAATAGACCCGTGGGAGCTATATAACACTGACTCCTACTGTTTATTAAAGCCCACCCTCAAAGAAAAAGTGTTTCTCAAACTACAAACAAAAAGCAGAAATGTAACCAATTCTAAACATCAAGGTGTCAGGCGAATGTTCTTTGCCAATTTCTTAGTTGGGACAGCTTGTCAAAAAGGCTACACTGATTTCATTGGCAACTCACTGGCTGATGGAAGCATCTTTATGCTGCTTGTTTTCTCTTTTATTGAAAATGTAAAGGTAAAGAGTAAAGGAGCCTCTGTGAGAATTTTACTCTGTAGTCGTTGCCAACTATAGAGGGCGGTGCTCATCTCCATTTCAAGGGCTCTTGAGCCAGCACTGTCTGAAGACACTTCTATGATCATTTGACCAGCATGAGATCAGTGAGTGCCGATACCTTCCCACTGAAGTGATACCTATTTATTTACTCGCATTTGCATGCTTCCAAACATCTAGATTGGTAGGAGCTAGGGTGAGCTCACTTGTCTCATGTCTCTGAGGTCTCAAACCTCCTGAGCTGTCGGCTTTGCAGCTGACACGCCCAGTGTATTAACTGCTGAATCATCATGCCACCCTCCATAAAGGCTGATAAAAAAAATTGTTAGAAGTGCTATAGGTAAATCCGTATTATGGTAACTCTTTAAATATTCTGATAGTTTCTCTCTAGCCCTCAGTAGGATCATCGACAAGATTAAATACTTCTGACTGATGTATAACATCTGTACCATTTTAGGTAAAAGCTCAGATGTCTGGACATTTTCCCGTACCAAAAAAATCTCCATGCACAAACCTAGTCTTTTAGCTTCAATCCATTTCTACCACCATAGCTTATTATACAAGCAGAACTTTTTCAGTGAAGCTAATCAAATGGTTTCCTATTTCCCCCACTGGGTTCACCTCCTACCCATGGGCTCCTGACCAGTTTTCCTATCAACCTACCTGCCCTGACTGGGAAGGATAGGAAAGGAAAGGAAAGGAAAGGAAAGGAAAGGAAAGGAAAGGGGAGGAAGGAAGGAAGGAAGGAAGGAAGGAAGGAAGGAAGGAAGGAAGGAAGGAAGGAAGGAAGGAAGGAAGGATTGATTCAGCTATGGATCACCTGTATCACATGTCACTGGGGCCCTCATATTTTCATTGACGATTATTTCTAAAGCTAAGAAACATTTTTAAAAGGACCGATGCGCATTACAGTAGTACTCCAAGGTTAGGAAGTCTTTTGGGAGGTGCATGATTTTGTGCTGGCATTCTTCCTGGAATGATAGAATTAAACATGAAAAGCCCGAAAACTTCAAGGGCTGTGAGTGTTAACGTTCTTATCAGTTTACATGACCTTTGGTTACTACTACATGCAATGTTTTTCATTTCAGCTTATCACACAGCCAAGCGCCTACCCAAATCCCCTTTAAGCAGATTTCTTAAAGTTTAAAATAACCTCACAAAAGTCTTTTTTTTTTCTTTTAAAAAAAAAAAACCCAGTATTGGGCAAAGTAAAACATGACTTATTATTCAAGCCTAGCATCTTAGAGTCATCTACCAATGGAAGCAAGATGGCATTGCAAAGAACTTCTGTAAAGCGAGGCATTTCGGAGCAGTGTGTCAAAGAAATTGTTTCTGCTTCTTTTGATGAGCTTTCCTTTCAAGTCAGGAAATTAGAAGCAGGTGTGACAGAGGGCATCTGCATTCATACACCACACTGAAAAACACACGTTTTCAATTTTCAGACATGAAAGCAACTCCTATTGAGTGGAGAAGAAATGAAAAGCCAGGCTTCTTTCTGCAAGCCACATGCAAAAAAGAAGGAAGCTAGGCAGCAAATTACAGCACATGAACTATTGTTAAATGATCAGATACAGCAGCAAAGTTGCTGGAGGATGCAGAGAAATTCATCTCTCCGTGTTAGAACCATTATCTACTATACAGAAGTATTTTGAGCTTTTACTCCAAAGTGGCACCCATCGATATTTCAAAACTTGGTAGTAACTATTTTGAAAAATCAATTCAGTCACATACGAGGAAATGACAATTGAGATTGGAATTCAAACAGACAAATGCAGAAGTTTTTGAACAGAAATATTTAGACATTTCAAGATAGGCAGCATCAATATATTTCAAGAATTAGCATTCAGACAAATATTTATAAGAATAGTAAATACCTGAGGTACTCACAGCTGTAGAGTAAGGATTCTGAAATCCCATATTTTCAGCCCAGCAACCACATCCATAAAGAGCTGCCTGATAGAATCGTAAGAGGATTTTATGTAAAAACAAAGTTTAATCAAATGTTAGAAAATAGGTTTCAATACAAACTCTAGGTGTGCATATTATCTGACAAGGTCCCTTATTTCTAAGCAAACTCTTTGTATTTCCCTAAGCCACGAACCCACGAACACTACAGCTTCCCTGCAGAAGACAAGCTGAATCTTTTTTTTTAATAGAAAAATCCACAATAAAATAACTTAAAAAACAATACTCAACAAATAAAATAACAATACAAAATATTATAAGCTACAATATTGGATAAGAATACATTATAGTCCTAAGAAATTTAATCTTTAGGATCATTACTAATAAAATTCATAAAAGGATGCTACATATCATAAAAACCTCTTGGTTCTGCATAACTTTTAATATGCTTCTGTATTAAATTTTCCATTGATACCATATACTTTTATTTTATAATGGCACATTTTCAATATAATTTACAACATTTATATATTATCAGAAGGTAATTAACATATAACATTCTTAAACTGTTCTTAGAAAAGATTGTCCACAAGCATAATTTTACTTCTTCAACAAATTGTTTGGAATTAATATTGGTAATTACCCCTCTCTCCATATTCCAAAAGATGTTTATCTAAGGCATCTCCACCATGACCTCTTTTTCACTGCCTTTCCAACCATTTTGGGAGTATAATCTGTAAATCTATTATGTATACAGCAGTACAGTACTATTTATAAATTAACTTCAAAGAACTCTCTCTAACAAATGTAGGAATGACTCAGAAGGATTATTTCTGCCAAATTCTTTCCCACATTGGTAGATCCCTGGTTTTTTTTTCAAGTCTGCCTCCAAAAGTAATTTAAGGAATTGTTTCGGATGGGTACCCAATTATTTTAAGAATGGTGTAAATTTTAGAGCAAATTTGCTGAAACAATGGCAAGAAAATAGCAGAGTATCCCATTCACTGATTTTTATAGTGAATCTCAATTCAAAGATATATGCAGGAAGAGGGCAAATGGCAATATGAGTGCCATGCCATAAGTTCTGCCGTTTTTTTATGGGCATTGGTCTATTACAATCATGTATAAAAGGGGCAGAGCTTGTGTTGCTGCTCCAGGGCTCACTTCATCATTTTGCAAAATGATCAGTTTTCCCCAAGATTTCTGTTTTAGTTGTTCAGACTGTATCCCAAAACCTTTTTCAAAAATCATGAAAACTCAGAAAATTAACAATATCAGTCTGTAAGTTTATATACTGTATACGTGTAAATGTAATTGTTTATTGTTTCATATCTTGCCATATCTTCCAGAGCACAAAGTGGCTTACATGGAGATTTTATCTCATTTTATCTCCACAACATTCACCATGTAATCTATGTTGGACTGAGAGAGTCACCATTCCAACATCATCCAGTGAATTTTCATGGTTGAGATGGAATTGAACCTGAGACCCCTGGTCCTGCATCTTAGTCATTATAACACTGATAAGGGGAAGCCATGAGGTTTCCCTTGGCAAGAATCTGATAAAAAAAATCCCTGCCTTGCATAACCTCAAGAGTATTTCAGAAAGTAATGGGATAGTTGTGGATAAAACATCAGGCCAGAAACCAGGAATCTATGGGGTGACCTTAGGGCAGCCAGTCTCTCTCATGCCACCCTATGGCAACATAGGGTACCTTAGGCAATGGCAAAACACTTTCAAAATCTTTGCTAAAAAAACTGAAGAAACCCATGTAGACAATTGCCAGAAATCAATACTGACTAGAAGGTATTTGAAAAACACAGAATAGGAAACAGTTTCCAAGTCAATTTTAAGAAGCAAGCAGGACCACATCTAAAATGTATTTTATTAAGTGCTTGGTAGTTCCTACTGAGAATGGATTATCATATAAATCTCTAACCTGAACTAGCATTGTTTTCATCAAGTTGAAGAATGTGCTCTCTATTTGACAACAAGTTTGGTTCAAAAAAGCGAACATGTACCATCAAATTAAACCTACCTGACCAACTCTCCCAGGATGTTTCAAAGCTAAGCCTCCACTGGAAACGGCAGCGGCAACATTTCCTTCTTGATCAATAACAACTGCTCCAACAGTGTCCAATGTTTCTGACTCATTTTCCTATACAACAGAAAACAAAGACATTGAAAAGATATCCTTAAGCAGTGAGATATTTTTGCAGTTGAAGTCATATGGAAGCTTAAAGCCAAATAACTATCAATGGAGGACAGGACTGTTTACTTTTCTTGACCGGATTGCACATACTCTACATCCAATTGTTGAGATCACTTGCTAAGGTCAGTTTTTGCACCTAAAATATGAAGTTTATCTACAAGACAGAAGGCTGTCTCACCAACAATAGCTCTAGTCAGGGTAACTTTTTTACCAACTTGTTCCGAATAAAACTTCAATAATAACAAAACACCTCTAATGAAGTATTTTCTTCCTCTGAATAAGCAAAATAAGATAGGGCTTTACTCAAAATGTATACAAGTCCCCAGGTTAAAAACGTCCCAATTTAAGGACATCTTATAGCACAATTGTATGTAGCAAAATTCCAGATAAATACACAATGATTCAAATTAAATTCACAATACTACTTCTATGGTAGTTTAATACTCTTCTGGCCTACATACAAATTCAACTTAAGGGAAAGATTTGGGGAATGGAACTTGTTCTTAAACTGGGGGTTTACCAGTAGTGTGAAGATAACTTATGCAATGCCTTTTACAACATTAACTACATTACAGTGGCATTTCAAGAGTAATTTTTTAAAAACCACAAAAAATGCCCCAAAAATTCTGCTAATAGTGACTAGGGTTGAAATAAGCAATGTTATTCTCTTTCTAATGCCCATTTTTCTATTTCTTTTTAGGATACTGTTTGCTGCCTCTTATTTTTTACATAGCAGGGTACGAGGGATGAGATAGGAGGATTAATCATTACCAAAATACTTCCAGAATCAGGCTCAGGATCAAATAAAATTAAGTTATGGGCTGCAAATTACCTAGTCCTGAAATGTATTTTTAATGAAATGTAAGCTCTATTGGACTCAAACGGAACTTACTGCTCAATGCAGATCCAGACAGGACAGCAGCAAAAAGGGTGTGTTTTTCATCCTTAAGAATCCTTATTTAGGACTACGTTTTTCTGAATATATATTCATTGATAATTGAACAAGATTTAATGTATTCCAAGGTTTGTATCTTGTTTTATCCTTGTTTTACTAGATACTAGAGTATCTTGCTAGAGTATCAAGAGTATCTTGAGATCTGATATAATCAAATACACAACACATTTGTTTTTAAAGTAATTATTTTTAGAGGCTACAGCTTTTGGCAAAAACAGACTAGAGTTCCAATCATCATTTTACTAATTATTTATCAACTGGACTTTCAAGGGATCTTCTGCCAGATCTTTCCATTACAAGCGAGCACTGCACATGAGTTTCCCATTCAAATTAATACAGTGGAAAGAGTTGTATATATGCTTCCTTTTAATGAAGATTAAAGTCCTTAGAACAAAGGCTCTCCAAGAAGCAACCGAAGGCCATCGTAAATCCTCTTTAATCTGAATGACTATGGTTCCAAGAAAGAATAAAAGTTGTAAACCAAGTTCATCCCATTTAGCCATGCAGAAGCTCAAATAAGTTATGGAAAACAAGTGTTTATTATGAAAACATATGAGAAGCAATGATAGACCATTTTGGTCAACTGGAGCTCCTATGGCTCTTGTGGCCTTCAAATTCTTACTTTGCAAGTCTTCTAGCTCTCTCTTGAAAATGCCAAAAATAAAATAAAAATGGAAACACCATTTCCTGCCATTTTGAACTGAGAATCAGATAAAAGCTGCAGTTTAAGTCTTAAATCGCCCCTCCCTGCAACTCCCTCTGAAATCCAGGGGGAATAACAGTTGTCAATATTGGGGACATGACCCTATCTATATTCCAATAACATCTCACCTATTAATAGACTTTGAAATGCACAAAAACATTAAGTGCAGCTCTTGTAAACCTTCCTTTACTGCTGTTTACAATAGTTTACAACAATTTACAACAAATGCTGTTGTAGCTTTAGTTAAATCTAACTTTCTTCATTCAAAAGAACGATCTTTTTCTTATGCATTTGTCCTAGATTGTTGTTGGTCTGCTTGTTTTTGCATGGAACTTATCTAGATTTTAAGGCAAAGATATCAATGTGTAATGCCTCAATTTATTTAATCAGCCGTCTTACTTGGAGCCGCATACAGATTTGCGCTGAAGACTGACTGACCTTAGAATATCGAGCTGCTTTCCATGTTTAAGGGAGGACTAGAAGCTGTCCCTTTCCACCCCTAAATTAGCACTATAACCACTCTATCATGGTGGCTTTCATTTCCAAGTGATTTTTTTTTCAAAATCATTTTCATAATTAAATTCTAAAAAAAATAAATTTTTATTAAAAATCACCCCATGGACACCAAGTTTATTGTACACATATGGAAACTAAAAATAAATGGATCTAACACCAAAGAACTAAGCAAAAATAGAAGAGGGGAGGCTTATATTTCTAATAATCAAACATACAAAAGGAACCATAGTCTATACATTCCTAAGATCCCCAAACTTCAGGACCTGAAGCAGGGAGGGCAATAAGAATACTCTAATCCACACACACAAAAAAGGTTCACAGCTGTTAAACTGCAACCCTTCAGTGGAATCTCAGCATCTAATGGTACTATTTTTAAGACTCCTGCAGCCATTCAATATTGTGCCAAACCTTGGGCAGTTATGATTTTTAAAATTATATTGATTTAATGGCCTAGTACAATTATTCAATATTTTAATTTTGATCAATTATTACATTTAATACTTAAACTTTCCAATCTGTGATGAATATAGATGTATCAATTCATCAACAGCTCTTACACCATTCAAAATTCCTGTAAAATTGTCCCCTAATCCTCCAAAGTGTTCAACATTTATTTGCTGTCCATTCCAATGACATCACTAGCCATGCCTCTTGTGGTTCTCACACCTTGTTCTAACCCTTTATACAAAAA
Source organism: Pantherophis guttatus (assembly GCF_059756535.1). Lineage (NCBI taxonomy): Eukaryota > Metazoa > Chordata > Lepidosauria > Squamata > Colubridae > Pantherophis > Pantherophis guttatus. Next base: position 197,362,807 of record NC_142063.1, on the reverse strand, counting down.
TACAATAGATCTCAAGAATAGAAAGTAAAAACGCACCATAACCCATTCTAAAATTAGCAGTCAGAAATACATAGTCTGCAAAATAACATTTAAAAGATTTATGCGTTTATACAGATGCCCATCATGTATTTTCCATGTCAACATCTAAATAAGGGAGGCCAACCTGATGGTTTAGATCCAGAATCCACATGATTGGAATTCATGGAGATCCTGGTGGGCAGGACACATTCAAAAGGAAAAAGGAAATTTTGTTCATTCCTTTCTCCCAGAGCAGCTCTGCAACGACTAAAAAAATGTTCTGGAGGTATTAAAGATTCCAACATTGGGGGGAATTTTATCTAAGAAACAGAGACAAAAGGTATCTTTGGGAACCATTGATTCCAGTGCCTGGACTAGTCCCTTTAGTTTTTGGAAATGGTTTCCCATTGCTTGCTTCCTAGAACTCAGAGAAAGTGCCTGGTCCAAGGTCACACAGCTATTTTTGTGCACAAGGAAGTTATGGTCTCCCGGTTTCTAGTCTGGTGTTCCAACCACTATACCAAATTGTCTCTCTCTGGAATCTCATTTCTTTCAACAGTGCAATGCAATTTCCTCAACAGTAGCGGGAACTAAACTACATTTTCGCAAAGGGAAGCAATTATTCCTTTTACAGAATAGCAATTCTGTTCCTTCCTTGTATCAATTAAAGGGAAGGAAAGGGGAAAAGGTTTTTTTAGTAAGAAATAACTTGTATTTCAGCAGCCGTAAAACTTAACCTACTCACTATAAAACTCACTGTATATTACTTGTTATGAACTGCTCAAGTAAAACAATCCAGATTTTCATTTAGTTATGCAGCATAGCGATATGACTAGAGTGTTGTTCTGTGTCAACTTCAACATCTGGCATCAAACCATAAAAGAGGTGAAAATGCTATCAAGTACATTTTCCTGGCAAAGTTACAGAAGGGCTTGTATTGCTTTCTGGGATGGGTTCTCAACTCTCTCCATCTATTACTCCAGAAACAATGATATTATTATAAAATAAAGAGGTAACATATACAAAGCATTGTTGGAAGCAGGGTGGATTTGATTTAAATCAAGTTGATTTAAATCACAATTTAAATCACTAATAAAAAGGCTTGATTTAAATCAACTCGATTTAAATAATAATTTTTAAATAACAACTGTCATCTCTGTCCGGCAGTGGCTCCTCCTCTGACCCGCTGTTGACTCACCAACAGTCCCATTCACTTTAATGGGACGGCTGGTGATGCGGCAGTGACACAGCAAAGTGAGGACATGGAAGGCAGCAGGTGAGTGGATGCCCGCTAACAGGCGTTGCCATGATGGATCTGAAATGACAGGTGCTTTTTAATATTATATTTATAAGCTGCTTAGAAGATTTCACTTTCATTTTTACTGCTTGCCCTTCCTCCTCACACTTAAGAGCCTGGTGGTACAGATGCATTTCTCTTCAAACAATCATACAGTTTGTAGTGTACATAGATTTGCAAAACAATGGGATAAAGGAATATTCCTGAACTTCATTTTATGATTTATCTCATGGTTACTGTGAATGCATCAATGCAGTGCATGTCATCTCAGCTTGCAGAGCTTGGATTCCTTGAATTAGTTTACCAAAAATGTAAATATTGCAGAATATACAGCCTCATGCTACATAACTAAGCTCCATTTCATGCTGAGTAAACTAAATTATTAATGTATCTTAAATAGAAAACTATCTTTTGATAGATTTTTACTCCAAAAGCATTTTATTAAAATAAATTCGATAAAAACAAAAAAAATCCGATTTAAATTTAAAAAATCCAATTTTTTTGAATTTTGTAAAAAAAAGCATCCATTTTTAATCACCTTGATTGGAAGTACTTTATAAACACCTCAACACCTGACCTGTGAGCCACATCTGGGACCACTGAAGTCTTTGGGCTTTTAAGGCACTACCAGAACCCATCCTGCCTCATTGTCTTGTCACATGTGCAGGTGCCATGAGAGCCCATGATGACTGTGCTGGTGAACAGAAGGAACACTGCCTGTGATGTCACCATTTGTCTGTGCTAGCTGCCTATAGCTTTGAAAGCAGAGCAACATAGCAATGAGATATGGGACAACAAACAAGTGGGGAGATTGCAACCAGGGCAATACAGCATTTTACTATATTATTGTAAGCAATGTAGTTTTGCTTTTAGCAACAATTACTGTCCTTTAGTTTTTGTACTGTTTGTAAACATACATATTATTAATAAAAATAATATTTATTGCATTTTGCATATGTTCAAATACTGCCCACTAATTAGCTCATTTTATGCAATATGGTCCTCAGATTCATTTGAATTTCAAACTCTTGGTATAACGTACCAGACCAGAATCTTAAGACATGTCAAGTATATTGATATTGCAGCCCTACGTAGAACTCAAATTTTATAGCATTTCTCAATTCAGTTGCGAAGGTGGCATTCTCCCATTCAATGTCATAACAAGATACTTGAAATCTCAAATAACAGGTTGATAAATTCATGTTCTGGCATATTGGAAGCATTGACTTGCCCTTTATAATATGAAATGATACCATTATCAGCCTTCCTGCAATACTTTTAAGGATCTTTGTTTTCTTTAAGATTTTTTTTAAAAAAAACCAAAATAAATACCTGAATAATATGTACTTTTTCTCTGAATCAACTTCCCCACAAAAGGAGATAACAAAGCAATGTGTTTTGCAGATGTTCTCCACACATCTTTAATTCTTTCTGGCAAAATACGTTCAATATATATATATATTCCAAAGCTATGTTCAGCAACAAGAAAACCAGGCTGCTGAAATTAATCTTAGTAAACAAATGTCAACCTGCCTTTTGACTAGAGGACTATTCTGATCAGTCAATGCTAATTAAATGCCCAGACATGTTTACCTACCTGATATTTAAGGTTTCAGCCCTTTCCCGATCCACAGAATATGCTTTAAACTGAGAAATTTTCATCAAAATCTTAAACTGGAGAAAATGTCTCAACAGATATTTATCTTTTCATTTTGCATTTGTCATGCACATTCTGAAAAAGTGAAAATAGTAAAATATATCATCAAGCTATAATGGTGCGGTAGATTTGCTCTCAGATAAAATAGTGGCTTGGATTCAAATGTGTGTGTAATGGCAGCTCAGTAAATCAATGATACATAAAATTAATCACAACAATGGCTTTTAAATCAGTTATGATTAAAATGCATGTGTTTTAATGGATCTAATCACATACACAATTTTTTAAACCTGGCATATTATATTTTCTTCGGGTTTTTTCACTTCTCTATCTCTTAGTCAAATATAGGCGTGTGCGCACACACACACATATCACAATGCTCACTTTCAAGATTAATAGTATTATGCAGAGTGCAAAGGGTTGACAAGAGAAAATATAGTTAAATTTAAATACTGATAAAGACTTTCACAGCTGGTATCTGTTGGGCAGCGTTGGACTTCAGGATTTAGTGACCGTGGACTAGACAATAGATTTCATGATGTTTCCTACTGAGTAAAAAGAGTACTGGTCAGTACTGACCTATTTTGGTTAATATGTTACAAGCATAACTAAAGTTCAGTGTAATCCCAAATTAGGTATCTAACGTAGGAAATATTTTGGAAACCAATGTATTGTTATCTGTATTTTACCAGTTGTAAACAGGGAACATACTGACACAAGTATAAGAATATAAGGAAGTTTATTCCACATATTACAGTGTCTAGACCTGTGTCCAGGTATGCAAGGACTTTACATAAATACAATCTGACTGATTGTTCCTCAAATAAACACTACAAAGAAACATTAATCAGAAGACATGAAAAAGCCACATACGTAAGTACACACATATACACATTACAACATTGTTTTCAGTTTATTGAGCTGTTAAAGTTTGAACTTTGCTAAAGTATTAAGAATGACTAACATCTTTCTCCACAGATACTGACCTTTTCACTTGTTTGTCGTCTTTTCTTCAGCTGAAAAAGATTTGTTTCTACTTTTTCAGCCAGCTCTAGTTTCCTCTTGTTCCTTTTAAAAGCCGCTAAGCTAAGTCCTGTAAAACATTTAATAGTTTACATTTCTGAAGAACTAAAGCTATTAACTTTAATAAATTCTTCTGTCTTTTATCCAACAAACTCAAGCGTATATCCCGCATCCGTCTATTGATCTAAATATTCCTTAACTAGCAATACAATCTTATACAATTTTAACCAAGAGACATCGCCTTCAGACAATCAGAAAAAAGGAGGAAGACATGTGATCCTGATATATGTAATTTCACAAAATTAGGACATGAACAGTGCCGTAGTTGATACACTCAAGAAAATAAAAGTTAATTGAGCAGATAATAACCACAATCTCAATGAAATGAACTGGTTAGTAAGACTCTGAATTCTTCTTCTCCAGCCTTCATACATTGAAATGGTAAATGGATGCTCTCAAAGGCAATCTCTAATAACCCTTTCAGCTCTAATTATGGACATTTATCTGAGTGTTGCAATTTTAATAGGGCCGTTAAGAAATTGTTACTTCCACTAGACACAAGATTGCCTGCCAACTTTTAAGGATCTGAATTGTTACCTTGCCCTCTTTAGAGAAACCCTTCCCAGACTAAAATTATCATGTGTACATGCCATTGCAACTGTTTATCTTTTCTCAAGTATTTCTCTCTTATCAAAAGACAAAGAAATTCAGCTAGGAACCATAAGCATCTACTACTTAGACACTGAAGAGATCCCTCTTTGCCAGGTTCTTAGCATTTATCATCATGCATCATCAGGTGCTGCCTTGAGATCAGTGGAGACTTTCCTAAATCTTTATTATTGAATAAGTGTGTTTTGCTCTCTTCTCTCAACACTTCCAGTTTTTTCTCACAAATATCTAGGTAAACAACCCTGTTTAGTCTTTTTGAGTCAGCATCTCGTGGTGTTAATAAAATCCTTAAAATGCAATTTCCTTGAATTGGGACAAACTTAAGGTTTTTAATTTACTTGAATAGCTGCTCCCTATAAAGTTGCCTATTTTCCCAAGCAATCAAACTGCACTGCAGTTTTATGCAACTTTCAGTAATAGTCATCAATCTGTAATATCTATAAACCATGAAACTTAAATGACTTTAAGGGCATTCCCTTCCCCCATGAGTAAAGTGATGTCATTCCATCTTCAAAGAATGATTCTCTGGATAAGAGACTTGCTGTTTAAACTCAGGTATTCACTGACTGCTTTATAGATATAAACAAGTCAAACATTTTATTCTATAATGAATAAAACAATTTGGAAAACTGCCTTTTGGTGAAAAATAAACACAATCACACAAAATCTTTGTACTGAGATAAAAGCCTACTATTTCACTACAGAATATGGAACTTTATGTCTTGATTAATTCAACAGAATCATGCTGCAATGTTTTTCCAAGATCCTCAAGCCCAATTAACATCAGCTGGAGTATGTCCTTAGATGATACATTTTCTTTTAATTTTTGAATGCTGCAATTTCTGGTGCCAATTCATATTAATCTATCCTTTTGCACACTATCTGTGCCATATAAAGGAAGAGGTGCATTGCTACCCTGTTTCCCTGAAAATAAGACCTCCCCGGATAATAAGCCCAATTGGGCTTTTGACAGCAAGCGCTAAAATAAGCCCTCACTGAAAATATTTAAACACATGCATAGCCGGTCCTCGCCATTTCCTCTGGTTAGGGTTAGGGAGAAAGAGCTAGAAATCAGGTAAGTTGGCAAGAAGAGCCCCATCTTGCTCCACGCACCCCAAAATAATGCACCTCGAAAATAAGGCCAAGGGCTTATTTTGGGGTTCAAAAAATTATAAGACAGGGTCTTATTTTGGGGGAAACATGGTAGCAAATGCTAGTGCTTATATCAGTAATTGATGAGAAAGGGAATAAGCTCTTGATGTTCTCAGCAGAGTTACTAAGTGGTCCTGTAAGAGTATTGCCTAGGTACATATACAGATTTGACATCAGGGCCAATTGCAGCGTTGAATCTTATGTCTCTGTCCTTGTCATGGAGCTTGTTATACCTAGTTGGAACATATTTTAGGTTGAGGAGTAGTGTAAATAAGTACTTTGCCTCAGGAAATAGATCAAGAAATTCTCTGAACAGACTTCCATCTTGTTTCAGTTGCTTTTGTTGCATTCCTACCAAGGTGGCTGTCTTGTGATACTGCTCCCAGCCTCATATGCCAAATACACAGAGCTTAAATCATTTGAAGAGGAGGTGTCATCTTCTCTGCACTCTACTCAATGGAAAATTGGTTATCTGCTAGGGTGCCATTTCTATTTTTCTAGATGCCACTATATTGGGATTTCTCATTGTTTACCCACCCAGCTGCGAGGCAGACTTTAATAGATTGTAGGAAAAAGGTGAGGTGAACCATATCATCAATGTTAGCTCTCCTATACAGATCATCAGAGTCTATATGGAGAGGGGGAAAAAATGAAAGGTTGGCACAAGCTTTGAGAGGAATAGAATTCAGCACTTTCCTATTTTGGCTTAAAGCAGGAGTGTCAAGCTAGCAGCCCATGGGTTGGATGCGTCATGCGCAGGCCATGCCCACCCCAGCTTCGTGAAGGGGGAAAACGTCATGATACATCATGTGACAGCAACATGATGCCGCGAGTTTGACACCTGTGGTTTAAAGGAAGACAATGGCCTCTAATTTTGTCCCAGATTGAATTTAAAAGCTCTGCCAATGCAGCCTGCAACTGCTATTTCTTCTATATACTTGATCTTTCTTACAGGGATATTTTCCAAAATTCTACTTGAAACAATATATATTTTTCTGTGTTCCTCTACCTTCAATGCACTCAACTGAATAAATGTTAAGAAATGCAATTCAGATTCATTTTATCCGCAGTATACTGAAATCTAACAGAAGAAATTCAATTATAAATTTAACGTTAGAAATCATGAACGATCACCCTGCCTATATTATTAACAGCATTAAAGCAATTATACTTCTAGAGTTGTGCAATATAACTATTTAAAGTATCTTAGAAAATTAAGGATAACCACAAAAAAGGGGGCATATATCTAATCCTCAGTAAAGCAGTTCAATTCCGATCAATCATAGAGCACCCCCTGGCAGTCATTTTTGGTGTATGCTGAAAAGGCTCTGAAGATGAAAAAATATGACATTCTCTTTCAAAAGGAAATGGGGAAAATAGAACTACATAGAAAACATTATATATGACAATTACTTTACAATTAATGCAGTAAAAAATATTTTTATTGCAACTATAAACTCATAATGCCTCTGTACCAATGAGAAATTTAAATATTTTAAGGTAATATAATGGTACTCTCTTGTTTGCTAACATTTCAGTAGGTTTGTTCCAAAATGACAAGATTCCAATCTCAAAACTGTTTTGATGCAGCAAACACCATGATTCTTGATTAACTGTTCGAGTAATATCACATTCAATTTAAAGTGGAAAATCAGGGAAGATACAATCTAATGCAAGAAACACTAAAACAAGACCTTATTTTTCTCTTCTCTTATACAATTACCATGATGTAAGGAGATAAAGTGAAAAGACCAAACATAATAAAATAAAGTTATAAATAAAGTTATTAGAGAAAATTAACAGCTAATATGATATCCATTTATGCTGAATGCTGTGGGTATAGTTAAATACTTTTGAGATGGGACATTCTACAATGAAAAGATTTTTAAATACTCAGAAAAGATGCAGTCATAAATTAGAAATATATTCTATATCAACTTAAAAATAGTTCTATATATGGTTTAAATAAATTATACAAATTATATACAAATAAATCATTATTATTATTGTTGTTGTTGAAAGTTAAAATTTCCCAAACATAAATAGCAATGACACTTTCAATAATATCAAACAAAATATTTATTTTGCAGTAGTTGTAACTTGTCTCATCCCAAAGGGCTCTAAATGAAGACAAGATATTTAATCTTCATACTTGCGGTGTTTTAAAGATCTATAACATACAACTGTAAAGCTTACGTTTTTTTCCTTTCTAGTCTTGCAAGCCTGTGATCTTCAAACACTCTCTTGATGGTAATTGAAAAGTATGCTCTATATTATCCATAATTTAACTTCAAGCTGAATAAATCACCACTTCTGCTCAAACGTCACCAGTGATAATTGTAATAATTAATTATTCATTAAATGTATATGCCGCCCAACTCTCAAAGACTCTGGGCAGTTAACCATCATTAGAAACATTAAAAACAACAAAAAAGTTCAAACATGGTGAGATAACAAATCCAAATGGGTTTTGCTCACACTCATCAAAGGCCAGTGTGAAAAGCCAGAACTTCAGGACTCTTCAAATTACCAGTTCTATGGGGCTTTTTTGATCTCAGAGGAACTTCTCTCCAGAAGACAGGTGCTACTACAAAAGTGGCTTCCAGAGTCCAGAAAGATGGCATTGTTTAATTGAAGGAACCTGGAGCACAAATCAACTCTGCCAGATCAAATTGGCCATACTATAGGTAGATACTATGACAGACAAGCAGTCCATCAAGTAATCAGGTTCTATGTCATGTAGGCCTTTATAGGTAGCAACCAGCAGCTTGAATTTTAATATTCAAAAACTTCCTTATGAATATCACTATAATGGCTTTGAAATAATAGTTATGGTGAATTTCCCTATAAAAAGGCTGATGTGACTATGTCCATTGGTATGAATAGTACCTAAAGAAATCCATTTCACTGGTTTCCGAGTGTCCCTTGAACACTTTCAATAGTAATCTATATAAATAAAAATGTAAATGTCCGTTTGTACATAACCGCACATCTCCGAAAGTTCTTCACCGATTGCTTTCAAATTTTGACACAATGTTGCATTCGACTACAGGCGTGTTTATATATACCTATATTATATACATGTCACACCTGTGACAGGTAAAAACATGAAAAACATTGGAAAACATTGAAAGATATTGACAAACATTGAAAAACATTGAAAAACAGCGTCATCTGCTGGACGTAAAATCAACATGGCAGCCTCCCAGCCCTGATTACGCTCAACAGATTTCTGCTCCTTATATTTAGACTCTCCACATTGCTTCCAAGAAATTGCGCATTTGGAAGGCAGAGACGCCCGAGGGCCATATCCTGCCACCAGGCTCGGCAGGTAGGCAGCCGGCTCCCCGCCGGGAAGCCCTCGCAGCTGGCGCTTCTAGGGCTGGGCGGGGCCCGCCCGACCCTGGCTCTGACCTCCCCCTCCCCCCCGCAAACTAGCGTCGCCCACCGTTGCTGCCCATCCCCCTCACCAGCTGCTCTCGGGGCTCCCTCCAAAGAACACCTGGCAACAAGGCTGCCTGGGTCCTCCGAGCAGGAACCCTCCGTCCCTCGTCTGGCCCGAATCATGCCTGGCCCAGCGCTACCACAGGCCCCGAGGTCAGAAAGACCAGCCGCTAACCAGCGCTATGCAAATCCTGTCGGTGAGCGGGAGATGGAGGCAACTGGAGCCTCGGGGTCGCCTTTGACCAGCGCCGCCTTTGATTCCCAGGTGGGTGCTCTGGCAGTTCACGGAGCCTACATGAAAATTTCGGCCTCTGGCAGAAAAGGGGCTCTGGGGTGGCTTCGAGGGGTGGAAATGGCCAAGAGGGAGGATGGCCGGCCCTCCTTCGTTTCACCTGGAAGAGCGGGGGATTTAATCATTCCCCTGCCCTTGGCAGGCGGGGGAGGAGAACTGCGCAGCAGGGGTCCAGTGGGGTGTGCATGGCTCCTGGCTTTGCCGTTTTCTTCCTTCGGGCGGGAAGCCCCAAACCAGCCTCAAACCCCCGCTGCATCCCCTCCCTCCCTCCCTTCCCTGCTATGCATCTCCTCATTGAGCCCCCAGAGAACATCTGTGTAGGGAGGACGGAGGGCCCCCCCGAGTTTCTGCTGTGGTGCAGAAAGCTGCGAAGGCCTGGCCTGAAAAGGTAAGGGTGATGGCGGGGGATGCAGAAGGGCCAGAGACAAACAGAGAGAGAGGGAGAGAGAGACATAGAGAAATACAGAGAGATGGGGGGGGAGAGAGAGACACATACAGAGATAGAGAGAGAGATGGAGGGAGAGAGAGAGACACAGAGATACAGAGAGAGGGGGAGAGAGAGAGACAGAGAGATACAGAGGGGGAGAGAGAGAGAGACATAGAGAGATACAGAGAGAGGGGGAGAGAGAGACACATAGAGAGATACAGACGGGGGAGAGAGAGACACATAGAGAGATACAGACGGGGGAGAGAGAGAGAGAGAGAGATACAAAGAGAGAGGGGGAGACAGAGAGGGAGGATTTTGTGGTTCCCATTGTTTTTTAGCAACCGGTTCTCTGCCCTAATCACCAGCTGGCTAGGCATGGCTCGGGGGCTGTCATGTGACTGATGAAAGTGAGTGACGTCGAGTTGGCCACGCCCACCAAATGTTCATGGAGAGTTTGGAACTTCAGCCTCACTCTTTTAGCTCAGCGGAAGCACTAGACTGGCCCACAGCAACATGTGGCCGCGTACAGCTAATTTCTAATAAAAAGATACTCACTTGTTGCCATGACACCTGGAGGACAGGCTGATATCCCATGATCCACTGCCCATCTGAAGGCTCCCTCAGCAACTAAGAAACTACAAAATAGGAGAGAACAAACAAGTGGCTAGGAGAAGACACTGACAGGAAATATTTTCATAACTTTCACTATAATGGCAAAATATTTAGTAGAATTGTTCTAATTAAATCAAAGCAGGAAATGACAGAAAACACGATATTCTTTACAGTGTTAAATGATGCACCTCATCCTAAACAGGATTGTTTCAGAAGTAATCTGATTATCACTGGCATCTACTCTTCTTAATAATTCCACAATCTAGGCCACATTTTTGAATCTGTGAAGAAATACTACAGGTCCAAAATACTTAATTGAGATGCAAATTAAATTGTATTGGTGTTGAAAGGAGCAGCTTTCATATGCCTTGGCTTCTTGGCTTTCCAAAAACCTTTAAATAAGATCTATACTGAAGTTCCCAGAAAAACTAGGAACTCAATGCTTACAGCGATTCCGTAGGACTACCAAGAAATTTCAAGGCACTGACAAAGCAGATGGATTTCAGGTTTTTCACATGCTATAGTAAAATAGCAGCCATTTTTAAAAAGATTTTCTGTAATGCAGTCTCATTAGAATTGGATATTCAGAAAAAAAAATCCTCATACTTAGAATACCTCTCTAGAAAATAGTCATAGTTGTAGTTTATGTTGAATTGTTTATGAAAAGTAAATCAGTTTAAAAATATTATTTCCAGAATAAAAATTATCATGACTTCAATCTCAAACCAGCCAATTCTTGAAACATGTGTTTTGCTTTGAACTTGGAACATTCAAAGAGCCTCTTTGAGTGTTCCAAGCTCAAAACAACATATGCATTCCAAGAGTTTTGTTCCAAGGTAAAATATGCTAATTTAAAATATTTAAATCTGCCAAATTTGTTGCTTGTAAAGGAGTCTATGCTGACTTTACAGAGAAAATTAAAGTTACAGAGAAAATGACCAATGAATTGAGTATTTTTAAAAATGTTACAGGAAGGAATACAGAAAATACAATTTCTGTCTGCCCGGATAGCTGTGTTGATTTCCAAATCAAAATGTGTTACCTAAACAGAAAATGGGTGAAATTGTAGCTATGTCACCTTGTTAAAATGTTGATTAAACACCACAAGTTCTGAAAAGATTCTGGGGTATGGATTGATATTTTTGTTTCCTGAAAGGAATTGCTAATGTTTATTCCTCCCAATCTCAATTTAAATAAGTTACTTTGATCAAGTTTGGGTATCTGTCATCTACTTGGTTTTGAGCCCTACAGTGTGAAAGGTATAAGTTTGTTCTGGTACCCATTATTTTTGATGTGAATATAGGGTGATGTTCAAATTTGGTTCTGTTGGAATACTTGAACCTTTTCATTAGTGTGTCAAAACACAGCCAATAGAGAATGTTCTGATGAAATGTTTAGCAAGGCTATTTTGTTCTGCATTCAAAATGAAATATATTTTCCATTTTGTCTATACCCTTAAATGGAAGCATATGTTAAATTTTATAAATCTGGAAGCGAGAGTAGATGAAGAAATCTATGTTTTCAAATCAATATTTAGTTTTGACATTTACTGGACTCAAAGCTTAAACATCAGAATAGAAGCTTTGCAATTGTGTAAATATATATATATAAACAACCACAATGAAAGAAATTATAAGTAGAAATATTATCCTTAATTCTCAATTCTATTTACAGCCATAGTGAAAACATAAGATGTTCCAAGACCAATAAACTAATCCAGCCCTCATCTAAATAGCATGTTATTGCTATTTTTTTTTTTAAAACAACAAGCTTCTGTCAATAAGAATAACTTTCAAAAATTGCATTACAATGAAGGAGGAGGAAGAAACAGTAACAACAAGAAAAAGCAGAATAAAGTAATTACCAAGGCGGAATTCTGCCAGCAGATAGTTTTCCCTTCTGCCCTTCACATAATAATTTATTTGCCACGGAGACAGGATTTTTGATTCCTGAAAAACAGAGTTTATCTAAGACAATTGCAACATTGCGTTACAGACAAATTTGCAATACATTAAACATATTCCTTAATTACTTTTTTTTCAGATTTTAATGTTTGAAAGAAACCGATACTAACTAATAAGAAAAAAATTGATGAGTTTATTGAGTGAATCCTATGTTTAAATGATGATCCAAATCATATCACCCATACACTTTTCTCAACAAAAACAAAGGATGAGTTCATTTGTCAATACTAAAGATCAGAACATAGTTTTTTCTTTTGTAAAACAAACTGAACACACAATCATAAACATATGAACAAATATCATTTTCTCCAAATAAATATTGCAATTTAGAATGTTTCCCATGTTAACTTACATTATAAGAGAATGTTTTACATACTGTATTTTTCGGAGTATAAGACACACTTTTTTCCCTCCTAAAAGAGGCTGAAAATTTGGGTGCGTCTTATACTCCAAATGTAGCTTTTTCGAAGCTTTTTTTCAGTCCTAACAAGGTGCTAGCAAGTGAAGCAATCTCTGTGCTTTGCCTGCTCCCTCCGACTCTCAGCTGTGAAGCTTTACTAGCAGTGCTTTAGAAACTGTTTTTTATCCCCAAGCAGGGATAAAAACCAGCAAACTAATGTGCTGAAGCTGACCAGACTAAGGACGCTAGCCAGGTGAATACCTGATAGGCAGATTTTCCCCCCCTATTTTCCTCCCCAAAAACTAAGCTGCGTCTTATACTCCGGTGCGTCTTATACGCCGAAAAATACGGTATATATATCAGTGGTGAAATCTAATTTTTTTTGCCACCGGTTCTATGGGCGTGGCTTGGCGGGCGTGGCTTGGTGATGGTCATGTGACTAGGTGGGCGTGGCCTTTTTTTTTTTACTTTTTACTTTTTAAAGCATTTTTAACTAGTAAAAAATGTTTTAAAAAGTAAAAAAAAAGTTTCCGATGATCAGCACTTGACAGCCTGGCCCCCCTCGCCAAGCCAGATCCAACGCCTCCTAGCCCCAAAGATTGCAAGCCTTTCTACTTCGGCCACCCAGTCTGGGAGATGACCGGGGGGTGTGTGCTCAGCTGCTCCCCCTTTTCACTCATCCTGAGCTTCCTGTTGCGGATTTTCATGCCTTGCTTCACGTTCCCGGGATTGTCACCCTCGACTTCTTCTTCCCTCCTCCTCTCCAAGTGGAAAAATGCCAGGAGCAAGTGCAAAAAGAAGCGCTTGCTTGCTCCTGGACTTTTTCCATTTGTAAGGAAGCTTTCGTACCTGTGAAGGCAAGTCTGGCTTCCTGTGCTAAAAATCTCACCAGTACAGCTGTGCGCGCGGCGTGTGTGTGTGTGTGTGTGTGTGTGTATGTCGGGCATGGGCTGCTGCGAAGGACCAGGAGCAAAGACACACACACACACACACACAGAGGCTTTAAAAGACCTTTGAATGAAGTCGGGGGTGGATTGGAGGAGTCATTTCCCTCCCCCTCTCTGCCTCTGCACCGACATTCAGTGCAGCACATACACACACAGGCTTTAAAAGATCTTTGAATGACTTGGGGCTCCTTCAGGTTGGCCTCCAAAGAAAAGAGGAATGAAGGCAGGGGTGGATTGAAGGGGTGAATTCTCCAACTCTGGTTCAGCTGGCCGGGGATGGGACAGCAGGCACAGGCTACTTCAGAAGACCAGGAGCAAAAAGACACACACACACACACACACACAAGCTGTGTGCACAGCAGTAGTGGTGAGGTTTTTAGCGAGCAGCACAGGAAGCCAGACTTGCCTTCACAGGTACGAAAGCTTCCTTACAAATGGAAAAACGTCAGGGGCAAGCAAGCACTTCTTTTTGCACTTGCTCCTGGCATTTTTCCACTTGGAGAGGAGGAGGAGGAGGAAGAAGACGAAGGCGACAATCCCGGTCATGTGAAGCAAGGCATGAAAATCCACAGCAGGAAGCTCGGGGTGAGTGAAAAGGGAGAGCAGCCAAGCGCTTTGTTTGTCTGGAACCGGTAGAAAAAAATGCTTAAAAAGTGGGAAAAAAAAAAAAAAGTTCCGACGATGGGGCATTGCTCAGTTGATCGTCGGAACTCTTTTTTTTAACTTTTTAAGCATTTTTTTACTATCAGTTCTCTGGAAGTAAAAGCAGGAAGTAACAACGACTGGGCGGGTGGGCGGAGCCTCATGCCGCCATCGCTACCGGTTCTCCGAACCACCGGCCATCATCTCTACCGGATCGGCCGGTCCGGTCCGAACCGGGAGCATTTCACCCCTGATATACACTATTAAAGTGATACATATTCAAGAATTCTATCTACTTTTGCTGTATTCATTTTCAAAGATATACAAAAATAAGTGCAATATAATCCTTTACAGTATTAGTATTCAGGTGTATTCAGCCAAAACAAAGAAAAACCAATTGCCATCCTGATTATCTAAAGCCACACTTATTTCAATTGGAAACTTTCCACTGATTTAATATTTCTTCCATGTTCTAGATTCAGACTACTATATTTTTCTGCTTGTCTCTATCATAATAGCATACCTACTTCAGGAAATTTCAAGTACCATTCATTAATGCCAAGAACATTTCAAATGTGTTTGTTTTTTAAAAATGGCCAAGGAACATGAACATTGTGATTCTAGGCAGTGCACAAAAAATTCAAAATTAAGCAACAGCTGGCAATAACAGTAATAATCACTAGTATGTGACTTGGCTCATATTTCTATCCTTTATCAACTTACTTATCTTGGCCTCAACGTGAGATTGGTTGTGACATGACTAAATATATAGTCAAATATCATTCTGATATCAATGTTACACCTTTGAGAGCCTATTCTACATACCACTGAGAGCTCCCACTGCTCCAAAATTTAGTGATTTTCCATCCATAATACTGGCATCACATTCAATTTCACCTAAGAGGTTTAGATTAGATCCCATTCCTGCATTTGTAAAGGGTGAATCCTATAAAGAAATTTAAAGAAAAAACATATAAACAAACATCTATGCTATCACAAACAAACAACCTGGGTCAAATTATTGTTATTGAGCCAATGTGTTGCCAATTTTCAGCCCACTAATTTTAATTCAGGATTCCCTACAGGAAACAGAAGAGGACAGGAGAAGGAAAAAACAGAAAAGAGAAAAACAGAGTGCAAGTGAAAGCAAAACTGTAAAGAGGGAAAGGGAGAGGATGTTTTGAATTGATACACATTTACTCATCTGAGATACAGATATTACAAATACATGCTCTGGGTTTTCTTTAAAAACCCATTTTTACCATTCCATTTTCATCTACGCAATATAGATAGTGAGATCCATATTGTTGTCACACATGCAGTTAAGGGAGAGGATACCAAGTGAAGAGCCTGCCAGATGGCAACAGTAACTGCCAAACAACTTCACAAAAGCAAGAGGAGGAACAAGGATGGTTAAGGAGGTATGAAAAATCCAATCTTTTACTTTATGAACTGAACCATGTGGCTATAGTCAAAAATTGTATATAAGTACTGGATACATAGAAATTAGTTCCAAGATCTGTACGCACACAAGCACACACATCATTCATCAGGGGCTTCATTTTTCTCCTTCCTAAAGGAGATACACATCCACAATACACAGAAAGTACCTGTGAAGAGAAACAAAAGAAACTCTACTGCTTATTGAAGTTTCAAAATAAAAAATGGCTTTTGCTAAATGAAATCTAACCACAATTTCTTTAGAATCAGGAGAAAACAAAATTATTCAAGCAATCCCCTTTGGATCTACCCTATATGGGAATGAAAACAATTTTCAGATATGCACATAAAATAATTTATGTGCATAAATTTGCTGAAGTATACGGATACGACATACGAAATGAATGTCTGATACTACACATTGTATGAAAATCTCTCAAAATTTAGACTCCAATGTAAATTGGAGATGAGAGCATTGTGCAAAAGAAATGTATTATTTTTGGTTGAAGATGCAAATATTGGTTAGAATCTTCATTGCTTTATATGCTGCTCCATTTACATGTCAGGGGGCTTCAATTTATTCTTCCACCTCCAATGACAGTATCAAGGATGTTAATTCTATAATATGCCAAATCCAGGAGGAAGAAAATGGTGTTTTGTAAAGCACACTGGGTTTCACAAATGCAGATACATCTGAAATTGCTTTTTCCCTCGTGGTCTGCAACTCTTCAGAGGGACAACCCATGAGATATGAGCAGCTGCTGCTAGAAGAAAATATTCTTCCTCCTTGATTCATAAGAAGTGCATGCAGGACTTCCGGTGGTGCTGTCGGGGCGGTGCAGAGGGAAAAGGATGAGCTCCATCCTTTGACTCTGACTTTTTCATGCATAGGGACCCTTCGAAGGCGTGTTGAACTTGGAGAGCCATGAGAAGCAGAGGGGAAGCCCAGTGGTCAGCGAGGCGGTATGCAACTGCCCGCTGGACTGAGGGAAACCCTCTTTAACCCGGCGCGAATGTGTCCTGTCATCTCTTTCTGACATGGCGGATCCGAGGCCGTGACAGCTCACAAAAGAATTGGAAGAAAATATTATTTACAGACTGTGCCCACTTTTTCTTATGAGGAACTCCCATATGGGCAGAGATTGGAATTGTCAAAGTGAGTAATCTTAAGTTATTTGGCAAAGCAGAAGGAAGCTCTGGCAGAAAACTAGCGATGACTTAAAGGGATGAAATCATGACTTATTAAAATAAGTGCCGAGAAGGAGGAACTAAAAAAAGAGAGAGAGATTGGAAAAAGACTAAATGCGAAAGTGAGAAAGTGAGTGGGAGAGTGCTAGACAATGGAGGAAAAAAAGGAGAGAGAAGGAGAAAGTGGAATACACATTTTGACAACTAATAAGAAAATTGGAGGTTAGCAAAAGACGATCCGAGATAAAAGGCAAATGGGCAACCAGGGAGAATACGAGAGGCAAGGAGAGAGTCTGAAGTGAAGCGGGGGATCTGACAGAGGTGCGAACGAATCAACTGGGGAGATCGGTGTCTGGTGGAGGAGAACAGTGATACTTAACGATAAAATGAGAGGAGAAGAGAGAGGAACTGTAGTGACTAAGAGATCCGGACATAATACTGAACATTTAAGCAGAAAAGCCGACAGAGATAGAGTCGAAACGAAGAAGTGAACATTAAGATTATTGGAAAATCCGGAAGACTTGAATAGTTAAAATACAAGGTTCGTCCTCTGCAGACTGTCAAACAGATTTCCATATTACAGACTGTGATTAATATTTTGGTAATAGGATCTTTTGAATTGCCTTTTCATGATATTGCTCTTGCAGTAAGAGAGTACCTACAAACATATAGATTGATATTAATAGTAACTTAGTAACTTAAGGCAGTTAGATTGTATTGAAGGTATTATATTTAATACAAATCTATTTATAACTAATATTTATTGGAAATGGATATTGACTATAGCTAACCTAGTTTAACTTAGTTTAATTAACTAAATCAATTCAATTGGTTGAACATAGAGGAATTATACTGAGTGATTTCTAGCTATATTATATTGTATTGTATGTTTTTATATCGAGCTATAGCCATAAATTTTTGGATAAGTAATTAACGATAATAGGAATAGAAACTAGAGTTTAAACTGAACAAAACATGAAAGAAGAAAGTACTATAATATCGATAGAGAAAGAAGATAGATATTGGAAAATTATAAGTATCATATAGGTGGTTTAACTAAATTTAGATAAAAGAAAGAAATATATACATTAAAATATCAATCCTGAAGGATAAAAGGAAATTATTAGTAGTGATAAAAGTAGTGGATGGTAATTTGGGAAAAGATTTATAAAATATTGGGAGAACAAAGTAAAATCTTAAAAGAAATGACAACTATTACTACCACAACACTGAGAGAAGGGAAAAAGGCAGCATCTAATCCAATGGTGGTGGCCGCTCCATCAACCTAGAGAACAATAGAAGGGATACTGCCCACGGAAAAATCAAGCTCCAGTTTGACCCCCCAATCGATGCAGTCTACCCTTGTAATGATACAGGAAACTATGGTTAAACTCCAGGAGATGATGACCAAAAACCATGGAGAGCTGAAAACTGACATACAAAACTTGGACAATAAAGTGGGCTCAATTTAAGAGACGATACAAAGGAATGAACAAAAAATCAAGTCGATGGAAATGAAAACTGAACAAACTGAAAAAAAGTTAGAACAAATAGATCAAAAAATGATGGCGGTAAACAAAGACCTGGAA
Organism: Pantherophis guttatus; assembly: GCF_059756535.1. Lineage (NCBI taxonomy): Eukaryota > Metazoa > Chordata > Lepidosauria > Squamata > Colubridae > Pantherophis > Pantherophis guttatus. The sequence continues at coordinate 197,344,046 of NC_142063.1, read as the reverse complement.
AATTCATTGATACACCTGGAAATGGATCAAGCCTCCTTTTATCTGAGGTTCCAAAATGTTGTGGAAACGAAAGATGATGATCTAGGAGAGGTAATGGTGGGATTGATTGCAGAAGCACTTCAGAGAGACAAAAGAGAGATTATAAATGAGTTGGACCAAGTGTACAGAGTCCAAACCAACTATGCAAAGTGCCACCATCTGCCTAGAGAAGTACACATCAGGTTTGCGCATAAGAAGGTCCGAGATATTATTTATAGAATTACAAGAGATGAACCGATGATATACCATGAAAAAGAGATTATAATGCTGAAGCAGGTCCCCAGATGAATTCAGGAATAAAGGAAGGATTACAGGTTTCTAGCATCCCTATTGAATAGAAAGAAAATATTATTTCGGTGGATCACCCCAGAGGGAATGTCGATAACTTGGCAGGGCAAGAGAATTTAAGTGGACGATCTAGATAAAGCCCAAGAACTATACAATCAACTGATGGGGATGGAGGAAGATTCAAGTAGTAGACAGAAATTGGAGATACCTAATTTAGAAGAACAGACACAAGAATCCAGGGGTGAAAAAGTGGAAGAAAGAACCAAGGTGACAAAAGGGAACCAAGATGAAGAAAGGAGCACTAGGACCAGAGTACAAAGAAATACTAGAACAAATAAAAACTAGAGATCGGCAAATAACTAGAAAAAGGGAGAAAGAAACCCAACTATTGTCAATAAATGTAAATGGATTGAATGATCAAGTGAAAAGGAAAAAAATACTCACGAAATTAGTGAAACAGAATGTAGATATTATATGTCTCCAAGTGGTACATACTAAAAAGCAAGACCAGAAATATTTGGAATACAACAAATTGGGGAATTTGTTCGCAGCATTGGCAGAGGGGAAAAAAAGAGGGGTTGTGGTATATATTAGAAAAGAAATAAAAGCCAGCGTAATTTATGAGGATCCTAAGGGAAGGGTATTATTGCTTGAATTAACAATAGGGGAAATTAAAATGTTACTAGTTAAGATATGCGCTCCTAATAAAAAGCAGAGGGAATTTTATAAGAAAATGCACAAAAGGATTATTGAGACAGAATATATGTATAGTGGGTGATTACAATGGAATAATAGATATAAAAAAAAATATTATATTAGTGATAAGAGGAAAAAAAAGGAATGTATTACCGAAAACCTTCTTTGATATGGTTGATGAGTTAAATTTGATTGATGTATGGAGAACATTAAACCCCACAGAATAAAAATTACCTTTTATTCTAATCCACATAAATCTTTCTCGAGAATAGATATGGTATGGACAAATAGAGAACTAAGCAAAGAGTTAGAAAATATAGAGCTTCTCCCGAATATTTGGGCAGATCACAATCCCTTGAGAATAATATGGAGAGGTCAAAAAAAGAAAATTAGAAGATGGACTTTGAATCCGCAGATACTACAAGAGAATGAATATCACCAGAAGATTAAAAAAGAATTGACTCTATTCCTTGATGTAAATAAAAAACAACACACCTCTATCGGATACAATGAAAGCATATACAAGGGGAATAACAATAGCATATATGTCAAAGAGGAATAAAAATAACAGAAACAACAGGACATACTATTAAAAAAATTAGAGCAGCAAGAAAAAAAACTTCAAGCAAGGCCAGGAAATATACAAGCCAAAGAAGAACTAATATCAGTTAAACACAAATTAAATTCAATAGAACAAGTAGAATACGCTAAAAATATTAAATATGCAAAACAATATCAATTTGAAAATGCAAATAAACTGGGGAGGTGATTGGCGTACAAATTAAAAAAAGAAAGAGAAAATAGGATAATACATCAATTGCAGGATGAGGTAGGAAATTTACAAAACAAAGAGGAAATTAGAAGGATTGCATTAAAATATTTTTGAGAATTTATACAAACAAGAGGAAATTAAGATAGAAAAAAATGACTATTTAAAAAAGAAAAGTATGCCTATACTAGGAGAGGAAAAGAGAATGATGTTAAATGGGGAGATAACATTGATTGAGTAAAAAGAAGTGATTCAAAAGACAAAAAAATAGCAAGACGCCAGGACCAGTGGTTTGCCAGAATTTTATAAAAACATGGGGGAAATAATAGAACCAATACTTTCAGAACTATATAATATAAATTTGAATGGAGGCAAAATGCCTGTTTCGTGGAGAGAAGCATATAATAGTGGTCATGAAAGAAGGTACTGATGCAAACCGAATTCAAAATTATAGGCCAATTTCATTCTTAGACGCTGATTACAAGATCTTCATGACTATCATAGCAGGAAGGATGAAAAAGATATTAAATGAGATTATTCACTCTGATCAAAATGGTTTTCTCCCATTGAGACAAATTAGGGATAATACAAGAACAGTAGTGAACATATTAGAGTACTATGAGGCACATCCAGAGAAGTAAGTTGCGCTTGTTTTTCTGGATGTGCAGAAAGCATTCGACAATTTAAATTGGAAATATGTGATTAGACAAATTAGAGAAATGAAATTCTCTAATTGGAACAAATGATTGAAGCAGTTTATTTTTACCAAAAAGCAAGTATCATAATAAATGGAGAAATTACAAGAACATTTGAAATAAAGAAAGGAGATCGCCAGGGATGCCCATTGTCACCTCTGCTCTTCATTTTGACATTAGAGTCGCTACTGACAAAAATTAAAGCAAATTCAGAGATCAAAGGAACCAAAATCAGAAAGGAAGAATATAAATTAAAGGCATTTTCAGACGAGCTGGTATTTTTTATGGAGGACCCAAGGGAGACAGGACCTATCTTAATATGGGAGATAGAAAAGTATGGAGAAGTAGCGGGCCTTAAAATTAATAAGACAAAAACAAAAATGATAGTAAAAATATAACATTACAACAGGAAAGAGAATTAGAGAAAGAATTACGATTGCAGAGTACGAGAAGAATTAAATATTTAGGTATTTGGCTGACAGCGAGGTGTTCCTCGATTAGGGAAGATAGCTATGTAAAATTAATACAACAAATAAAATTGGATTTGGAAAGATGGGGCACCTACTATGCTAGGTCAAATTGCAACTATTAAAATGAATGTTTTGCCGAAACTGCTCTATCTTTTTCAAACCATACCTATAAAATTAGACAAGAAATTTACGGATTTGAACCAAATTACAACAAAATTTATATGGGCAGGTCAGAAAACAAGAATAAAATTAACAGACTTTCAGGACAGTAGAAGCAGAGGAGGCCTAAGGCTCCCAGACTGGCGATTCTACTATAAAGCGGCAATCTTAGTTTGGATTAAGGAGTGGATCAATTTGAGAAACAGATTACTTACACTGGAAGGACATGATTTACAAAAAGGATGGCATGCCTTCTTATGGGACAGAGAGAATAAACCTTATTTATATTTTTTTCAACATAAAATGTGAGAAGCTCTAATACAAATATGGAAAGAAATCAAGAAAAACCACTATATGAAAATCCCTAGATGGGTTTCGACAATGGAGGCAATGATCCAACCCAACACTCTAGATATGAGTAAAATGGCCAAATATAATGAAATTTTGGATAGCCAAGGGAATCTAAAAAATAGACAAGAATTGTAAGAACAGGGAATAAATATAGATTAGTGGCCTTATTTGCAATTAAAATCGCGGTACATAAAAGATAAATAGGAGTATGGAATTGAAACGATGCTACAACAATTGGATAAAATATTGACTGACCCGGATAAAAAATCGATAACCAAAATTTATAACTATTTATTAGAATTTGACAGAGCCGAAAATATAGTGAAGGGAGCTATCTATGATAGCTTGGGCAAAAAATGTTGGGCATAATATTGACTTTGATGATTGGGAAACAATTTGGAATAGAAATTATAAATTAACGAAATCGGCAAAATATAGAGAACCAAATTAAAATATTCTATCACTGGTATTTGGCACCCTCTAGATTAGCAAAAATATATCCAAATCATAGCCCAAATTGTTGGAAATGTGGACAAAAGCAAGGTACCTTCTTTCATACATGGTGGTTATGTTTCGAAACAAAAAAACACTGGAAGAAAATTCACTGTTGGTTACAGGAAATAACAGGCTTCCAGATTGAATACACTCCGGAATTGTTTCTCCTAGGGATAACGAAAAGGAAATATGACAAAAAAATAACATATATCATTCTACACGTAATAACTGCGGCTAGGCTGGCTTTTGCACAATGTTGGAGAAGTACAAATATATCCTCTGAAGATTTGATAATTTAAAAAGTATTTGATTGCACTGAAATGGACAAATTGACACTTGAATTGAAAGGATTGATCGACTCGGAATACCACGCCATATGGGAGAAATGGTACAATTGGATCGAAAATAGAAAAATGGGGGGAAACCAGATAAAGTAGAAGTAGTTTTAGTAAAAATGTATAGAGTATAGGTGAATCGTAGTGTTAAGATATGTAAATGGTCACAGTTGTGCACAAAAGACAAATAAGAATTGTTTAATTGTTGAAAATTAATAAAATAAATTTTAAAAAAAGAAGTGCATACAGATGGAGTTGGAACCATCCTACTTAATTCTGTTGTGTTATTCTCCATTTTATGTCGAATTAAGACGGGGTTTTCAAATTTTTTTGTTAACGATTGTTGAAATAAAAGGACAGAACACTGGAAAGCAGAAAGCCCCCAAACTCTATTTTAAAAGCTATTTCTTTGTTTATTCAGATATACAGTAAAAGATGAAGCGTTCACATTTATCTCCCTTATTCTTACATTTAACTTTGTAAAAAACTAAAATTGAAATAACAAACTACTAGTCAAAGATTTGGCAGACACTGATTCTGGAAGTAGAAATTACGTTTTGCAATCTGTATTATCAGCAAGCAGGGGAAATGTCTAGATTGTTGTTAATATATACCCTCAATTAAAAGAGGATTTACTCCACTGTTCTAAATTCTTTTTTTCATCCAAAGTTTTACCTCTGGTCAAATGTTATTAAAAGAATTTAATACGAGCCATTAAGTATACAACTGAATGTACCTTGTTAGAACCTACTCAGAATATCTGCTATTTCCCTACACATTGTCTCTTACATTGGTACATAAACACAAGCTCGTGTTCTAGGTATTTACATCAGGGATGCGATCAATAAAAGAAAATACCTTAAATCAACATGCTGTAAATCCGTAATTCATTGCATACCAGTAGAATTAAGGCCCTTAATTACTGATAGGTATTGATTGAGAAGGGGAAAAAAAACAAATTCAAACTATTTGAAACAACCATTTCCAAAGTCTAGGTCAATTGTCCCCAGAAGTCTGCTACGGTATAAAATATATCCTGAGGTATTTATAATCACCATAAAATCCTTGCCAGGATTATGAAGAGTCATTTTTGTCCAGATTTCCTTAAGTATTTGAATATATTATCTTTTCCCATGTAATGAAAGGTAAAATATTTTAACTGTGCTTCCATCTGGTCAATTTATTATTTTAGCATCAACTGTTTTCACAGTAAGAGATAAGAGCAGCCACTCAAATTAACTGGAACATATTAACTGCTGTCTCTGCCTCAATGATACAGCAACTGACACTGATTTATTTAAAAAGTGTTTACTTACTTTCAGTCTAAAAAATCACACACACACACACACACACCCCTAATATCAGAATATCATGAACAAATAAAAGAGGAAGAACAAATTCTAACTTTTGTCCAATATTTTATTTTCTGGAATATTATATAACAGCTGAACAGAATGGGAACTAGGTTAGAAGATACAAGTGCCTAGAAAAGTTAATTCTTCTCTTCCTCTTCCTTTATCCATCCAATAAATGTGGGTAATCTTTCAGAACAAGCTTTATAAAGTCTAAATAGTCAGAAACATTCCTTCAAGTATGTTTGTAATTTACTGTACAAAACCCTGAACCTTTTAAAAGACACTTTCTTCCTGATTCAACTCCACTGAAAAGTCAGAATATTTAGCTCTGATCAGACCCCCTGGAGAGAGGGGCAAATCAGGGCTAATAAGCTTCTTACATATTAAAAATTTGTATGTTGTCAATTAATACATTTAATATAAGATGAACAGAAAAATATAGTCAAACTGCCACCAAAAGAACACCTGAATAAATGTAAGTACCTCTAGTTCAACTAGCGCTGCAGTCACTGCATCTGTTACAAGAGCCCCAGCCTGTAGCTTTTCAATTGCCTAGAAGACAGAATTTTAGGTATAAAGTATTGCCTCTTAAATATTTTACATACTTTTTTCTTTCTACACAATAAAGCCCAGTGAGTCATTTGGTCCCAAAAGAGAATTGTTCAAAGTTTCAAAGAGTGGATAATGACTATTCTTAGGCAAAACAAAGGAACCACACTTTACTTATGTTTGTGGTGTCACTTAATTTAAGGTATCTGACTACGTTGTGAACATCCTTGTTTAAAAGAAGAAATGGTATTAGGATATGAGTATCAAACTGAATTTAATTTAATTGAAGTTGATGGAACTGGCTAAGATGGCAAAAGTAACTACCTTGATTAAAGGAAAGTCTTTGTCTAATTCTTCTCCATAGTTTTTCTATGTGGCAACCACTTTGGGACTTTTTTCTGAAAATTGTAAGAAATATTAATTTTGAGATCTGATGATTTGAATGATAATTAGAATTGTTTATGATAACAATACTAGGTATTATTGAATGTTAGATCAAAAGGGTAATGTATGTTAATTTGTAATTATATTGAAAAAAGTTATCTTTTTTCCTATTTTTTTTTCTTCATTCCCTGACATTTTCTATATTTTTCCTTAATTCCTTTTTTGTTTTTTATATTTTACTTTTTGTAGAAAATTAATAAAGTATATTTTAAAAAAGGATATGAATAATAATAATAATCATATCCTGTATTTGCACCAAATAAATGCAAGTATTTACAGTACTACTACATGAAATAGGAAGTAAAGCAAAAAATTACTCACTACTGTATTTTTCGGTCTATAAGATGCACTCCCCCACCAACATGGGTGGAAATATCTGTGCGTCTTATGGAGCGAACATTGCGGTGGGGGGAGGGGGGTTGATGCGGCGGTGGTGTTCGTCGCCATCGCCATTTGCCGCCACCAGGGAATGCTGGAGCCTTTGCTGCCGAGCAGCTGATTGGTGGTTGGATCGGCCTCCCAGAATACTGCTGATCAGCTGTTCTAGCCACTGCCGCCTAGAGCAGCTGATTGGCAGTATTCCAAGAGGCCAATCCAACCGCCAATCAGCTGCTCAGCAGCAAAGGCTCCAGCGTTCCCAGCAGAGGCAGCAGACACAGAGGAGGCAGCTGACCGGAAACGGTAGCGTTTCCGGTCAGGCAGCCCACTGATTGGTGAGGCTACAGGAGGCTGGGATCCAGCTGTCACTCAGCTGACCGATGGTGGGCACAACGGAGCAAAGCCCTGATGAGCCACGTGCTGGGGCTGCGATAATGTGCTGAAGCTGACCAGACTGTTTGCTGTTTACTGCAAGGATGCTAGCCAGATGAATACTGGATGGATGCCAGGAGGCAGAGGCAGATTTTTTTTTCTTGTTTTCCTCCTCTAAAGCTAATGTGCGTCTTATGGTCCGGAGCGTCTTATAGACTGAAAAATATGGTAATTGATTATGGATGTTTTTAAAATAAATTTCTATTCAAACTGATTGATTTACCAAACTCACTGCATCAACCTAGCACTACATTCCTCAGGAGTCTTCTTCAGTCTGACATTTATTTGTGTTATCTTCTGAGCAGGCAACTATATTGTATTCCAAGAACAGAAGCTGAGAATTATCAAGACAGTTGATAGACTGGAGACAGAGATATCCCTGGGAATATTTTACTTCAGTGTTCCAACATCTTCATTAAATCTCCGGTGTATGGAAGAATCAACCAAAATGTTGATAATGACTGGGAACTCATTTTCTATTCCATATCCAGTTGGATTTCTACCGTTATGTAGCTTCCTAATTATATAATCAAGCAGAACATTTTCAAATGCTGCTTTATCATTTTGGGAATTCTTTCATTCGGTATGCTTAGCTTACAACAAAAGCAATACAAGATTGTTACTTATTAAGGAAAGCACTTTTATAGTTAAGTCAAAGTTATTTCTAAGTCAAGAATAAGTAACCAACCACCAGCTAGAATTTGTTGGACTAAATAGTTCTTCTTTCCAGACTACCAGCCATGAGAGCTTCTGTCCATCACTATCTGGAAGACCATATTCTTTAGACTGCCATCCTACACAATTACTGTATATTGAGATGGAACCATTGTTGCAGAGAATCTTATAAAATCTAATACCTGTAGTTAAAATTATATACTGATAAATGTATGGTTATAATTAATAATATATCACTACTTATGACATATTTTACACCAAATCCATGGCGAAAAACATTAACCAAAGCCATTAATAGTGCAAATGTCTTTATTGCATATTATTATACTTGAGTATAAATCTCATTATATTGAGCAGGATTTATAGTCAGGTAAATGCATATAAATGTGATGGCAAACCTGTGGCACACGGAACCATATCAGTGGGCACGCAAGCATTGCCCTAGCTCAGCTGCAGCGCGCATGTGCATGTTGGCCAGCTGATATTTGGGCCTACCAGAAGTTGGGAAACAGGCTGTTTCTGGCCTCCGGAGGGCCTCAGGGGGAGAGTGGAAGGCCCATTTTTCACTCTCCCCAGTTTCCTAGAAAGCCTCTGGAGCCTGGGGAGGCGCAAAATGGGCCTACTGGGCCCACCGTGCCATATGCTGATACCCCTACGCTCCCCCCTCTTTTGGCACACAATGACAAAAAGGTTAGCCATCAGTGGCATATAAGATTGTAGGACTAGTAAAGTGTGCTATTTTCATATTTAAAAACATATTAAACTTGCAGATTGGAAAAATGAAAGAGAGTTGAAAGATCAAGGCATCGCCAGATGTTCCAACAGTTAACAAACAAATCTAACGTCAGGGTTCCGATGCCCTAATTAAATCATGAGCCTCACACCAGGCTTCAAAAAAAGTTATTTATTAGAAGCTTCAAATTGGCACAGACCAAATGAAGCCAACTCTGACCTTATTTAATTTATGTCCCGGCTCTGACCCCGTTTCCCCCTCCCTTCATCAGTCACATTCTCCAACGAAGCAATTTTGTGGGTTGTAGAGATCACTCCCCTCCAGCCACTATGGGTTTCCGTGGAGACGGTTTTGCCTTATCAGTTGGAATGTACTATGTTTTGACTGAGATACCAGCTTCTTGATACAGCTGCGAAGTTTGTTTTCCTATCCCCCTTGCCTATGGCAACTCGAGAACAAGCCAGGGATGCTTTGCGAGTTGACACCTTAACTCCATAATCTATACTACAAATAGTCACTCTAGTGCCCTCCAAATGTCTGCATTCAACTTCATTAGACCCAAACAAGTATGGTCAATGGCAAAAGATCGGGAAGAGTGCTCCAATATAAAGCAGCTATAGGACATTAAATTGCCCAATCATGGTCTAAACTTTCAACCCAACAAAAACTGCACTAATAAAAGTATTTCTTTCATAAGTGCCAAGTGTCTCTTGAACTCTACAAGAAAGTATTAGCAAGTTCAAACTTGCTATTGTCTGATGACATTTCATGCTATACAGATACAAATAAATAATTTTTCTTATATACAATTTGTTAAATAATTTCATTTCTATATTTTATGAATATATATAGACAATTTTTTTAAAAAAGTGCAATTAGGAATTGTTTAAGGATTACTGAGAAGTAGAAGTAAAGATATAACATTTCAAACAATTACCTTCTAACAATCTTACCTTCCGACATGCTCTTTTGCACACATGTTTATATTCTTTGGCTTTGGATTCAGAATGATAACCTGCACCTGTTAGCAAAGAATATGTAAGAGAAGAGGGTAAAAGTGATCAAATACTGTAAGCAGAATCATTTTGTTTGAAAGCTCTTTCTAAAATAAAACCTTTCTATATCAAAAATATATCTACCTTGTAAGAGGACTACAAACCAGATGTATCCCCTTCAAGGGCATTTTCAACAGGTTGGGTGGATTTATCTTTCCAAAGAGTAATATTGGAATATTGGATATTGGAATCCGATTGTGAATCATGCAGCCCTATGATCATCAGCTCATTAAGGGAATGTCAACTAAAACTTCACTGCACATTAGACATCTACATAGCGAGCACTATTGGTTCAAATATCTAGCCCTGAAAAAAGAAACTGCACATGTAAATGGGATCTGAAGTAGCATGAAATGAAGAAAACAATGCTGTCCCTGTCTGTATGCAAGCCTACATCTTTGTCATTATCACCTCAATTACAATCTCCCTTTTATGACCCTGTAATCACTTAATTTGAGGTAGAGTTGGGGTGACTGGATGGAGCTGAGAGTTCGCAGCAGATATTTTTTTCTTTGCATCCTGATAAACATCTGCCACTACCTAGGATTGAATTTATTGCTTAACGCATTGTAAGCCGCCCTGAGTCTCCGGAGAAGGGTGGCATATAAATCAAATTTTAAAAAAAACCAAAAACTCTCAACCTCCCAACTGGGAGGTGAGCATCCCCCAAGTGGGAGGTGAGCATCACTTGACCACCATACCATTCATTATCACATCAATCACAATAAAACATCAAAATATAATGGATTAACTATGTATCTCTTATTAACCACAGATGTATGAAGTGGGTTTTAACATGATGATATAATATTATCCTTTTAAATTCTATTATCATTTGAGGAAAGCTAAAAAATCAAGACATATTAGCAGGCCCACAGAACAGAAATGCAAAAGTGTTTACTCTTCTGTAAAACACTTTGCCTTCTAAGTGGTGCCATTTATACCTACACAAGTCCTTGATTACACTGCAAATTATTTGGTTAAATTCAGCCTCAATTCATAGACTGCTTAAATGTATATATATTTAAACTTCTTATTCACATTCTAAACTTTTTATTCACATATGCATTGCTAAGAGAAGTTTCAACTAAGTGGTATTATTGTCTCTCCATGCCTAACAGTGGAACTACATCATTTGCACATTATGGACTGCTTCACTGGACTATGGCTTTAGGGAGCATGCCAGAAATTTTTACTACTACTATTATCCAAGTATGCTGTTATGTTTAAAATAATATCTTCCATAACTAACAGTTATTACAGAACTTTTTCTTAGTGGCTAAATTCTACACTTCTTGTACCAGTGCTTTATAATAATATTCATCTAACAGTGCAAAACATTTAGTATATTTATGGCATAATACTTGTCCAGAATATTAAACAAATCTTGCTTAACTCTCTAGCAAAAGTGTTAATAAGAAAATTTTGCCAAACTAGGTGGTAGGATTGGAATTTATTGGGAGATTTCCAGTAAATATGAGCACAAAATATTAGGCTAGGAAGTGAAAAAATACCTCAGTAAAGAGAATGTAAATCACATCCAAACTATTCCAAAGAAAATGATACTGACATGCCCATGGAATCACCTGGAGTCAAGCTTATGTCAAAAACAAGATTTTCCTAAAAAAAACACTGCCAAATCAAAGATGATAGATCTAAAATATAAAAAAAATTACTTATGAATCCATTACTATAACAGGAACCATACAAGATATTATTGTATGACAGAATCTCTATCATAGTAACGTATATTATTGCATTCTTTGATTGGTAGAAAATATTGCCTTTTCCAAAACAGATCACATTAAATATTGGATTTTTAAAAAGACTGTGACCTTACTTCTGTGCTATTAAGTTTGACATTAAAATAAGAAAGACACTGAAAACTATATCTTTTTTGTAAGATTAAACTGCAGTAATCCTTATTGTTCTTTGATAAGGACTTTACTGAGCATTGAGAAATATATAAAAATAAACCATAATGTGTGTGCTTTGGTTGGCTTTGGCATGATCCTCAGGATGAAAATTTGGTAACTATGATTTACAGTTTAGCATGTTCAGCAAAGGTTTAATAAAATTTAATAAAATTATTAGATAAACCATGGCAAGATGTAAAACGTTTTGCCCTTTATTCAAAAAAAATCTCAGCAAACCATAAACTGATAAGTTCTGAGCAATGGCAAAAGCAATATCTCAATGCTGCTCAAGCAAAGTGGGAGGAAGAAAATATTAAAGATTGGCCCTGTCAATAACACACTCTCTTCAGAGATCAGCACCTCTGTTTTCTATTGAAGGGATTATAGCTTTCAATTTAAATGCCTGGTAAGTCTTTTTTCTAAAAGCATGTTTTCGTGCATCATGCTCTAAATCTATCCATCAAAACGGCCAATTTAAAAAGGAGGAAGCCTTCTGACTAACTGTTTCCTACATTGGTTCCCTTCAAATCCCTAATTTGAATAAAAAAGTTAACTGGATTATCATAACTGAAAGGAAAAGAGCAGATTACAGTTCAGCCACAACTGGCCTAAGAAACATGTCATGAAATATAAACATATATTCACCATTTTTTCCCCAAGTTACCTGTGCGTCACCTGTTTCCCACCTCTCCCAAAGTACCATATATAGTACTAAAACATTAACAACACAGCCCACCTACTTTGTGATATTCTGACATGTACCTGCATGTACAAGTACAAATCCCACTCGTCTCACTTTTTGAGCCGGTTTGGCTTCATGTTCTTTTACCATCATCCTTACTGCAGTGGCATGAGCTGACACAGGAGGAACTTCTACAGAGCTTATTCCCTTTTCCATGATCATACTTCAAGGCTATCGTTTCCTGTGGAACAGAGCATGCTTCCATCCAAGGGAAAACATGGGAAAAGAGTCTTCCTGAAAATAAAATCAAGCAAAAGTATCCCATTATTTTATCTACTTTTGGCTAAGGAGGATTCCATTCAAGAAACACATTCTGTTCAGAGCAGCTGCGTTAGAACCAAACGCTATTCAGGTGCAAGATTTTTTTCCACATCCATGACTAACAGTAACAGCCTGACAAAAGTCCATATATTCAGCAAAATTATACAATACAGGGATGTATTAATTTGCTACTTATTAAGCTGTATAACCAATTTTTAACTTTAAAATGAACTAGTGATAATGTTAAATTTTTATAAGCTTTCACAGATTTATTAGGAGTCTTTCACCCTGGCAGAGATTAGGAAAATTCAGTTTCAGGCAAAATAGTATGATTCCTTTAACAACTAAAATAAGGCTATCCCAAAAAGTGTCTTCCCCCTCTACTCACTCTTAACTTCTATTCTTTCACAAGATTTTAATAACAGTTGCTATACAAGTATTATTAGAGTCCCTAGTATAAGCAATATTTAGAAGCTGCAGTAGGGAAGCTCAAGCAGACCATTATTTCATATTTGCAATGAAATCAATCCTAACATTGGGATTTCAATCCTATGCCTTTGATAAGAAAGACACCTATATAGTGTCTGCTGAGACAGTGTTAAAAGTGTGTCTCAAAAACTGGTTCTGGGCCATGGAAACTTCATGCCCAAGAGACCTTACACACAATCTGTTCTCTACGCTGGTTCCCATCAAGCATCTTCCTCGAGAATCAAACAGGGTGAAGCTCCCCTTCTAATAAGAAAACACCATAAAATGGTGGGTGTTTTGCATTCCTTCCTCCATAAAGCTTTTTTTTTAGAGACACGGAAGAAAGCAGAGGACTCGTTCCCCAATATTGTCATAGCAACCGGAAACATATGACCCAGAGCCGCAAAATCCCCAGTTTGGGCTTGGAAATCTAATAGCTGAACCAGAAGAATGCATGCAAGTTAAGCAGAAAGGCTCCTTATCTCCCGCTTTAGAATGGAAAGCTTTGGCCATCAGCTCTACCTCCATTTCCGTGAGGCTTCGCTCACAGCCAGGTTGGACCCTCGACTAGGCAGATAAGTCCCCCGAGACGAGACACACCCTGCAGCTTCCTCCCACAAGCCTCATGCTTTGCCTCCAGCCCACATGGCTGCAGGCTCAGGCATCCTGCAGGAGAGTCCCGCTCCACTCCCCCCCTCCTCTCTCCGGCCGGGCAAAGGGCAGGAGTCGCACTCTGATCACATCACCAACGCGCCCCTTGCCTCGGAGCGTGACGTCATCGCCTCCCCCCCCCCCTTCAAGGAGAGTGGGGAAATACCCTGCTGCTTTGCCGGTGGGAGTCGCTCCTTCGTTCATCAGTTCCAGTGAGGTGTCGTTACAAGGCTCGTCTCGTCCTGGATGCGGGCGGGCGCTCACACCCACGCATTTATCATCAGCCTCTCAGTGACTTTTTGTATCGGGGAGGGGTGGGGGTGGGGGTGAACCCAACCAAGTCTATTTTCCGATCACTTCCGGTTCCGAATTGAATGTTTTGCATCATGTGCGAGGGAGGGCTAGAGTGGCGGAAGCCGAAACAATCTCAGCCCGATTTTTTTTTCTTGATGGAAGAAAAGGCGGGGAATTTAAAATAATATATTAAAATAAACCCTACCTCTTTTCCAAAGGAGAAGGAAAGGGAGGGGGAGAGTAATTTTTCAGCTCTAGAGTTCTTGTTCTCTGCAGGACTGTTGTTGAAGTTTGGCTTTTATTTTTTTAAAAATGAAAGCAGCTGGTAGATAATCAATATTTGCTTTTCTGGTCATAAGCCCATGTGGACTTTCTGTTGAACATGCCTTTGAGTTGCCTAAGTTTAGTGTTAGCATTCTGGGTAGATTTGCTGACAACTGAAGTGAAAAAACTCATATGTTGATACCCTGTTTTACCCAAAATAAGACATCCCCTGATAATAAGCCCAATTGGGCTTTTGAGCAGATGGCAATAAGGCCAAGCACTTATTTCAGGGTTCAAAAAAATATAAGACAGGGTCTTATTTTTGGGGAAAACACAGTAGTATTTTTTGTTTCCAGCCCTTTTGCTAAAGGGGCTTTGGAAGCAATTCAGCTATAACTCTGCTCAGGCTTACAATCTAAACTACCTGGCAAGAGATAAAAGGAAGGAGGAAAGGGGGTTCACATAAGTACACTGTTAAAATGGATATTTAGTTTGTGGTGCAGTGTGTTCAAAACCCAGACAAATTGATTCAGTAAAACATAGTTCTCTAAATCTAAATGTTAATTGCATAGACTAGGCCCATGGTGTCTGCTTAAGAAAGAGTGATTAGAATGCTTTGTACTGCACTGTGAAAATATCTACGGAGCTCCTCACATCCTGGACACAAACGATTTCAACTTCTACCCTCAAGACCACACAGAAAAAAGGATAGAGAAAAAAAGATACAAAACATTTTTACCTTCAAAGGAACAAACTCATGGAACAGGTGACTGATACTATTGTGGTATGCAATATATGTTCCATGTAAGTGCTTATGCCCAAAGAACACCCAAATTATACATGTATTAAGTATAAGCTATGTGAACTACTAGAGGAAAAAGTAAGGGATCTAGAGGCTACTCTAGCCAAACTCCAGCCTATGCAAGAAAGCTATATAATGAACAAAATTAACTCCCAGAGGTTTTGACTTTGCTGATAAACCCTTGGAGGAAGACAAACGGAGGTATGTCACACATAGAAGGAAACCCAATAATCAAAGAAAGAAACAGCACACATCTAACAAACCCCTGCTGCCCAATCTAACCCACAGAAGCACCCCCATTAAAACTCAACAGTTGATTTCTCCCCCAGTTGACAATACTCAGACCCACAACCTCCCCCTCAAAAAAACCCAATGCAAACAATTAGAAAAGAGACATCATCAAATATCCCTTAAAAAGTCACATCAACAAACTCACCTGGGATAAACAGAAAGGCACCCCAGACTGCACCCCCTAAAAAAGGAAGGCAAGTGTTGGTGATGGGAGATTCTATTCTCAAAGAATAGAACCAGCCATCTGCAGACTGGACATACAATCTAGGAAAGTATGTTGTTTCCCTGGAACAAAAATCAAGGATGTGGCTGAGAAGCTAACCAAAATAATTAGGTCCACAGATTAGTAGCCTTATCTACTACTCCTACATATAGGGACAAATGAAGAAAAAAGGACTTGAAAACAATATTGAGTGATTACAAGCAGCTAGGCAAGAAAGTTAAAGAGTTAGGTGCACAAGTAATTTTATCATCTACTGCAAATCCTGTAAGAGAATAAAGGATTCCCAGAAGTGAACCACTGGCTAAACGGTTGGTGTCACCAAAAAAAACTTTGGATTCCTGGACCATGATGGGCTTTTGGCAAGGGATGGGCTGCACCCCACAAAGACTGGGAAGAACATTTTCGGATAATGACTAGCTCAACTTATTAGGAGGTCTTTAAACTAAAGTTGAGGGGGGGAGGGTGACCAATCTCCAGGAGCAAATTCCAAGCAAAAACCCTTAGAAAATAAGTCGATTAATGAGATAAGGAGGGATGGCAAGGAAGACAAACTCAAATACCAAATAGGAGACATAGAAAGCATATCCAGAGTCAGACATAAAGACCTCAAGTGCCTATATACAAATGCACAAAGTTTGGGGAACAAACAGGGTGAACTTGAACTATTAATACATGAAGGTAGATATGATATAGTTGGAATTACAGAAACTTGGTGAGATGAAACCCATAACTGGAGCATACTGATAGAAGGATACAAACTGTTCAAAAAAACCCAGACCCCATAAAAGAGGAGCTGAAATTGCACTGTATGTAAAGGACCACTATATTGCTACAGAAATGCATGGAATCAAAAACGAAAACCAGAATGTATATGGGTCAATATAAAAGGGAAAAAAGAATGACATTGCCATAAGTCTATACTATAGGCCACCCAACCAAGCAGAAGAAATAGATGTACTTTTTGCCAACAACTAACAAATATATGTAGGAAACACACTACACTAGTAATGGTGGACTTCAATTACCCTGACATCAATTGGAAGACTAATTCCGCACCAAGTGAGAAATCGAATAGGTTCCTGACCAATCTAGTTGACAACTTTGTTGTCCAAAAGGAAGAGGAGGGACAGCCATACTGGACTTAATTCTTACAAACAGAGTAGAAGTGATAGAGGGAGTTGAAACTGCAGGAACCTTGAATGAGAGTAAACATCCTACTAGAATTCAACATAACGCAAACACAAGCAATAGAACATAAGGTTACCAGAGTTCTAGATTTTTAAAAAGCTGATTTTAACAAATTCATAGAGAACTTGGGAAAGATTCCTTGGAAATCTCAAGAGGAAAACTCAAGAAGCTTGGGAAACTGTGAAAAATATAATAATAAAAGCCCAGACCAGCATAATACCATTGAAAAAGAAAAACAAGAAATCCAAGAAGAAACCAGCATGGCTGCACAAAGATCTCTCTGACAAATTGAAAGACAAAAAGGACAAGTACAAAAAATGGAAAGAAGGACACATAACTAAGTCAGAATATCAACAGATAGGCAGAATCTGCAAAGACAAAGTCAGGAAAGCAAAGGCTCAATGAAGAAAGACTTGTAACAAAAGTCAAAGATAATAAAAGTTTCTTTCAACATATAAATAACAAGAAAAAAATCAAGGAAACAGTGGGTCCACTAAAGAGAGAAGACAGCAAATAAGTAACAGGCAACAGAGAGAAAGCAGAGCTGCTTAACTCATTCTTTGCATTGGTCTTCACGCAAAAAGAAACAATAGTCCACCCTACCAAAAACATAACTATAAAAGACAGACTAGAAATAAAAGTTAAAATAAAAATTGGTAAGAAAACACCTGTCTGATCTTGATGAGTACAAATCGCTGGGATCTGATCAGAGTTCTAAAGGAATTGGCAGATGTCATCTCAGAACCACTGTACCACATCTTTGAAAAATCCTGGAGCATTGGGGAACTACCAGAGAACTGGAAAAGAGCTGATGTGGTTCCCATCTTCAAAAAAGGGGGAAAAAACAGACCCAGGAAACTACAGACCAATCAGCCTAACATTAATACCCGAGAAGATACTGGAAAAGATAATTTAAAAAACCAAATGTGCCAACTTCTAGAAACAAGTAAAGTAATAAATAGAACTCAGCGTGGATTTGTTAAAAACAAATCATATCAAACCAATCTTATTTCATTTTTCAACACAGTGACTAAATTAGTAGACCAGCGAAATACTGTGGACATAATATACTTGGACTTCAGCAAGGCATTCGACAAAGTAGACCACAACCTACTTCTTGGTAAACTACAAAAAAGTGGGATAGATAGCATCACCATCAGATGGATTTGTAATTGGCTGACAAATCGTACTCAATGAGTAGTCCTTAATAATACTACATTTACATGGAGGGAAGTAAGCAGTGGGGTATCACAAGGTTCCGTCTTAGGCCCAGTACTCTTCAATATCTTCATAAATGACTTAGATGAAAAACAAAGTCCAGTTGTCTTTTGAAAAAGCACCTTTGGGATAATATGTGTGGCTGCCTTCTAGTGGGCCAGCCATAAGCTTTGAACAATTGTAATGTAATGTAGTACATATTTTTAGTTTTGCCTGTTTGCACAGTTTTAAAGGAGAGAGCTCACCTGGAATGGAGCTGACCAGAAGTACAAAATCACAAGAGGAAAACACAAAAGCAGCAACTGTGAGTTAGGAGACGGGAGACTTGTTGCCAAAAGTCAAAAGTGAACCTTTCCAGTGACTTGAAAAAACCTGGAGGGCAGGTCTGTTTGTAGTTGTTCATGCTCTGCTACATGAAAGGGCCTTTTTCCTGATATTCTGCCAGCACAAAATGCTTTCTTCAGCTAATCGCCTTCTTGACATGACCAAAATGCTACAGCCAGATTTCTCTGGATCAGTCAAAATAGCATTCTTTCTTAATCTTGGTTTTTTAACACCGGCTCACTATTCTTTTCAGTGGCATGGCAGTGAGTTTCTGAGTAATATGTGGCTTTCTTTATTCTGTTTTCTCAATTTTAGCTTTATGAGAGCCAAACCCCAAAAGATTATAAAGGCCAAGACTGGAATTCTCTATTTTTGCCCACTAACCTTAGCAAAAGCAGCTGTATGCCTCAACTTCTAACCACGAACAGCTCAACATGTAATGCTCAGCTTTCACGCTACTATTTTTGTTCACAACAATCAAAGCTCCTGGATGATATTTTTATTGCTAATAGAGTAGACAAAATGAAGCAAGAATACTCCTCATTCAAAATAGCCAAACATTAAGCAGCTTGGTGACACAAGTCCAACTCATACTGGCAAATGAAAAGGTTTATGGAAGTTGAGTGTAGAATATTGCTGTGGCCCCCAAATCAGGGGTGAAATCCAGCAGGTTCTGACAGATTCTGGAGAACCGGTAGTGGAAATTTTGAGCAGTTCAGAGAACTGGCAAATACCACCTCTGGCTGGTTCCAGAGCGGGGTGGGAATGGAGATTTTTACAATATCCTTTCCCCAGGAATGGGGAGGGAATGGGGATTTTGCAGTATCCTTTCCCTGCCATGCCCACAGAACTGGTAGTAAAAAAAATTGAATGTCACCACTGCCCCAAATCAAGCTGCTTTCAGATTGGTGAGATCCCAAGTCTTCCCTTCTGTATGCCTTGGGAATGATTCGCTGGACTAAAAATGAAAATGGCCATCTGTGAATTAGCTTAACCACTCTGGCCAGGCAAGCAACATATGAAATGAAAGAAACCAGGAAGCAACTCAGAGTTGCCCTATTGGGAAGATGGGCAGCTTATAAATTAAATAAATAAATAAGAAACCAGAAAGAAAAAGAAAGGAAGATAATAGAACATTGGAGCTTTCATGCTATCCTGATTTGCATGAATATTCATTCTACTCTCCTGGCTTAGTCAAACCATTCATGCAAAAATTCTCTGATAATTGACTATCCTTTGGGAAATCCATCCATGTGTTCTTCCTTTTCTTGATCTTATTTCTACTTTAGCTTTTGGGTCTTCTTTCCTCATGGTATCTTCACCCACAGGCTCGAACTCTCTCTGGTGGTTCTTTCGGCCTTATTTTCTATTTATGTAGGAAATGTGCCCCTAAGCAAATATGCAAAAACCATTGTTCCCTTTCATGCTCAGTTTCCTTCACACATTTTTCTTCTTGACGCCCTTTGAATTACAGGCAGTTCTCGACTTACAACTACAATTGGGTCCAAAATTTCCATTGCTAAGCAAGAGAGTTGTTAAGTGAGTTTTGCCCTATTTTTTACCTTTCTTGCCACAGTTGTTAAGTGAATCAATTAAGCGGTCGTTAAGTGAATCTGATTTCTCTACTGACTTTGCTTGTCAGAAGATTGCAAAAGGTGATCACAGGACTCCGGGACACTGCAACCGTCATAAATACAAGCCAGTTGTCAAGCATGCAAATTTTAATCATGTGACCATGGGGATATTGCAACAGTGCTAAGTGTGAAAAATGATAAAGTCGTTTTTTTCAGTGCTGTTGTAACTTTGAATGGTCACTAAATGAATAGTTGTAAGCCAAGGACTACCTATAGAGGTAGGTCTCAATTGTAGCCAAATGTCAATTCAAATTGAACAAAATTGCCCTGCTTCAACTTCTTTCCTTCTTTCCTCTTGTACCCTAAATTAGGGATAAAATCCCCCAATCTACTTTTTGATCATTAAATGCTATAAGCATCAGTATATATAACACAATGCCTTACAAGTAGCAACAGTTGTTTATAACAGCAAATTGTGAAGTACCCTGTTTCCCCCAAAATAAGACATCCCCTGATAATAAGCCCAATCGGGCTTTTGAGCGCATGGCAATAAGGCCAAGGGCTTATTTCAGGGTTCAAAAAAATATAAGACAGGGTCTTATTTTCAGGGAAACACGGTAGTAAATGCAAATGATGGTGGGTTTTTTTTTATTTGTTTTTTTAACATAACATTCCCTGGGATTACCTCTTCACATATATTATGCAGCGAGACTATGGGGCTGACCTACACTTCTAACATCCGAATTTTCAGTGGCGAAGCAGCCATCTGAATGGATGAATGAAGTTGCTACAGCATATTTTGGCTTCTTTTTGATTTGAACCCTTGTTCAGTTTGGGAACCCTGAGCAATGAAAGGGATCTCTAACATCCATCTTTAATGGTGTGCATAGTCCATAGGGATCATTTTCAGGTGAACAAGATTCCTACATTTGTAAATGCTGTATGCATGAGAGAATATTGACTGCAATGGATTATTATGCAAGCTACATTTGGCCTCCCTCTTCCCTTAGGGGACAGCAACACTAAAGGAGTTAGCAGAAACCAAAGTATAAACTAAGTATACCTGCAATTTGAAAAATTATCAAGTTCTTTCAATATCATTGCTGTGGCTACAGCTGGTTGCCATGATTGCAATCATTTATATACTTAGCATTCAGTGTTTACTGTAATTATTTAAAAATGAAGTGTGAACATTTAACATCAACATGCAACACCATTTTAGTCATCTCAAATAAAACTTTTCAGCAGAAAAGGCAGGTTGCAAGGCCTGTAACGTTTTTAGCACTTTATGTTTTACATTTCATTCTTTAGTACCATTATTTATTTGAACTATGTGTCAGTGTGGCTTAGTCATGTTGTTTTTGGAGGCTGTGGGAATATGAAAGGGAATAAAAACCAACTGTCGCAGTTGATTGGAAATAATACATTTAATTCTGGAGGGCAGAAATAATAAAAAGCATGTGGGCCTATTTATCTCTGCTTGTCTGATCTTTTTCTTTATATTATTACTAAATAAATCAAAACTTCTTGTGGTTCCAACCGTAACATAACATCTGTAAGCATCTGATTTACATATTTAGTATTCAGTATTATGGCTGCCAACTTTAAAGGAAACGACTGGATGCTAAATCACATTTGAAATGCATAAGCATGCACATTTTCACAGTTACCTTTCACTGAGTTTTTAACATTGATTAGCTATCTTTTTCTCTATTTCCTCAATTTAGAAAACAATCTGCTTTATGGCTGCAGCAACAGGGAAACAGAAGCACAACATTCCTGCTAAACAAAATGTTGCCTCTATTTGCCAAATATTGGTTCACTTGATAGCACAATTCAGCTGAAGCAGGACTAATGAGGCTTTGAAGTATTGGGTTATAAACAAGATTCTGTGAGAGGGTTTGAAAAACAGGACAGCTTCCAAACATGAAAGACAAGCTGAAAATAGCATAAAGCTCCTTCTCATCTCATCATTACTCTGCTTTCCTTGGGGACAAGCAAGATTTGGCATTCTCTGGTTCTCTGAACCCTCCTTTAAAGGACTATTGGAGAATCCTTCCTTTATTGGAAGGAAATTTCAGTTGAAATGATTAGTCAGTCCAAGGCCAGTATAAAGATGTCAAAATCTTGAATGAATGAATGAATGATTGCCTCAGTGATAATTGGGGATCCGAAGCTGTCAGTCCAATGAAGTAGATGAATACCTGAGTAAATAAGCACATAGGGGAGCTGATTATTATTAATTAATTAATTAATAATATTATTAATTATTATTAACCAATTATTGTGAGATGATTTGTATTGCTATTGTTTGATTGATTGATTGAATTTGCATGTCCCATTCCAAACAACTCCGGGCAACTTTACAGAATTAAAACAATACAGGAGAAAACAACCACAGTAATAGAAACAGGAAGCACAAATCCTCTGTCCATATTCCTCACAATGTGTGTGCCCATCCACCCATCTAACCCAAGGGATGTAGTGCTCCAACACTGGAGGTTTTTAAGAAGAGATTGGACAACTATTTGTCTGAAATGGTATGGAGTTTCCTGCTTGAGCCAATGTCCCTTCCAGCTCTGTTATTTTGAAAAGCCAGGTTTTTAAAGAGTACTTTAAAGATGGGCAAGGTGGGAACCACATTCATCTCCAGAAGTGCCCCAAACATAGATGGTTTGCCTTCTAGGTTCCATTAGGTGATGTCGTTTGATTAAGGGGACCTGAGCAAGCCAATCCTATCAGAACACACAGGATAGGCAGACATTATGGGAAGTAGATGGTACTTCAGATAGGTGGATCCTATGCCATGTAAGGCTTTATAGGTAAGAACCAATTTGTTAGATTATGCCCAGAAGCTAACTGGCAATTAGTGCAGCTCACATAGAAGGGTTGTTACATGGATAAAGTGAGGCTTGCCCATCACTGCTTGTGCTACGTTTCAGATCAGCTGACACTTCCAAATAGTCTTCAAGGGCGCCCTATGCAGAACCAAATGCAGTAGTCCAACTGTGAGCTAACCAAAGTATGAATGACTAGTGAGAGACCAGAAAGATGTCTTAATTACACTCCAATCCTGAATGAAGCAATGCCCTCCTGCTCAGGACTAAAAGTGGAAGATTTCCAGATTGAAAGATTGGACAAACAAAACATTAACAGCCATTCAGTCTTGCTACATGCTGACTTTTACAGTCCCTAAACACTGGGACAAGACCTAGAAAGGGTTGTTTATTTAGCCAGGAGTCAAGAGATACAGAGTGACCTGACCATTTCAAAGGACTCAAGTTGAGTTCCTCCACCTTCAAAGCACATTGCAACTGCCCCAAGACAAGGTCTAGTGTAGGACCTCCAGCTTCAATCATGGCCTCAATAATTTGGGACAAATCTATGGTTGGCATGATAGCCATGAACTTCTGAGTTGTCCCAGTTTCAGTGCTTCCTGGAGACAAATCCTCAAGGACCATTAATTATTGATATTTCCTTAGAAGAGGTAATCAACTTTTAATATGTAATGCAAATACATGTATCTATTGCGGTGATGATGTTGTTAGAAGCGATTGTATCAACAATGTGATCTAACACAATACTGCTAAACATTTATAGCTATTCATGTAAACAATATAATAAGCTAAGAAGTGAATTCTCTTTTTTAAAAAAAGAATGTGAAAAGCATTTCCATGCAGTAGTGAAGAAAAGATATGTAACCCTGCAATATTTTGTAAAGACTAAGGTGAGATTCAGCCTCTGAAAGTGAAAGAGAAAGGTAATCATTTTCCATGATTCATTCAAACGTCTCTCCCTAGACATCATTCAGTGTGCTACCTTTTTTCTTTTTAAGCCAATTTTCTGTTGGAACAAACTAATATATGCCAGACTAAACATGAGAGCAAACATGAGTCTGAGGGATTGCTTATATTTGCAAAGCATTTCTGTTCCAATTCTATTATTTAATACATGTTATCATTTTTAAAGTAAGAAGTAGAACTTGTGCCAAAAACATTCACAAAGGGTTTTCCTTTCAGCAAAATGAAACAATAACCAATGTATTGAAGCTATCACAGAAATCCTAAAGCCATTATCACATTATTGGTTCTCTAGCAGCAGAGGGACAGGTTAACTAAATACAATGGAAAAAAGGTCAATTTGGACAACTGTCATTTATCTTCTGCTTGATTTCAACTATACTTATACTCTGGGCAAGGAAAACGAAAAAGCATTTGAAGCGAACTGTGGGTTGAGATATGATTATTTTCTTTCTAAATTTAATAAGTAGAAATATTTGTTGCTTAAATAAGAACACTTTCTCCGCACACCCTCCAGATACTATTCTAATGCCTCAAGGGGAATGAGTGTGCAAATTCCATTCATAACATTATGAGTGAAATAACTTACAACTGGGTTAGGCAATTAATTTTCTCATGGGTTTGCATAAGAAAATGGGACTGCTGTGGAGGGCTGGAACTCCGCTGCCAACGCTACAGGCCGTAGGACAGCTGAAGGGCCAGATATGGCCCACGGGCCATAAAATGCCCAGGCTTGACTTTCAGTTTATTGCTCATTCATATCTTACCAAATCGGCTCATTATGATCCTAAGTAAGGCATGAGCCACTGTGGCGCAGTGGTTAAGAGTGCAGTACTGCAGGCTACTTCTGCTGACTGCTGTCTGTCTGCAATTTGCCAGTTCAAATCTCAGCAGGCTCAAGGTTGATTCAGCCTTCCATCCTTCCGAAGTGGGTAAAATGAAGACCCAAATTGTTGGGGTCAATATGCTAATGCTGTAAACCGCTTAGAGAGGGCTGTAAAACATTGTAAAGTGGTATATAAGTCTAAGTGCTATTGCTATGTTAGACCAGAAACTCTTACTATGTCTTCTAGTTTTTCAGGATGACAACACATCCAAAAAAATATTACCTGTATGTTACCTGCAAGTGTATAAAAGCCCTAGGTCAAGAGGAGCTATCAGCTCTATAATAAATCTAGTGGTAATAGTCAGGATTACAGATAGAAATGTTTTTGTCAAGCTTCACCCAAACCATTTCTCAAACATGGACTAGGAGGCAGAGATTCAAGAGCACAGATCATTTATAAACTAATTTAATTAGCATAAAGCTCTTGATGCTTCTAGCCCTTACAGCATTTTTAAATAAACACTCAACCAATAAGAGAGCAATGTAAATCCACTGACTTTATGAAACATTAGATTCGTGTGATATCCATTGGTTTCCATGTGTCTGCGGAGATCTCTCTTGGCACCACTAGGTTTTTTTTTTAATATTAAAACAAACATTTTAATGAAAGAACTAGAAAGCTGTGATATTGCAAAACAGCCAGTCAGCCTCTAGATCAGGGGTTGGCAACCTTAAACACTCAGAGCCACGAAGGTCCTAACCAGAAGTCCCCTATTCAATTCTGGAGCCAACCAGAAGTCCAGTTCCCCCACCATAGTCTCCTCCTAGTGTGGCATCATTTTTCCTCTGCCGACCAGAAGTCCAGTTCCCCCACCATAGAGTCTCCTCCTAGCACGGCATCCTTTTTCCTCCGCCGATCAGAAGTCTGGTTCCCCCCCCACCATAGAGTCTCCTCCTAGAGTGGCGTCCTTTTTCTTCTACCTGTCCTAACAGAAAGCCCTATCAATTGTGGAACAGACTGGTGACAGGGAGCCACAGCAAAGGGATGGAAGAGCCATATGCGGCTCCAGAGTCATGGGTTGCTGACCCCTGCTCTAGATATATAGACTTCAATTTTGAGCATTATATTTATTTCCAAGACTGCCTCTAGAACTCAGATTGGCTCCAAAAGTTTCTTGAAAATGATTTCTGGTTGCAACTTAGTGCTTTGTTTGGGAGTATACCCAACAATCCCAAAGGGGACAAAGGCACATGAAAATAGTGGGAAGCATTATGCAAAAGTTGTGTGATAGAAGGTACAACTGAAATGTTCTTTAAAACCAATGACTCATCAAGAGATCCAAACATGCTATTTAGATCTAGCATCTATTTGTTAATAGTCAGTGACAGCCATTTTGCAAAACTACTCATAAATTCAAAATGTCATCATCCATCTAACAACTGTTCAACTGAAGACTAGATTAAAAATAAGATTGTAAGAACAGGGATTGGTCTGGAGTTACCCTTAAACTCTAGGGGTGCCTCCCCTAAACTGAGCATTCTTTGAATATCTGACTTCAGCTTCCAGCTCTCCCCCCCAACCCCAGCCCAAGTTGTCAAGTAACACCTAAAATTTGAAATAGGTTTTCAAGACAAAGATTTGTAACCCTAGCTGGGCTGACCTTCACACTGGCAATGATTACTTTAAATCAACATATTACTTTTGTAGATTACTTTTCTCGGGTTTTTGACAACTTGCATTATTATAATTGTTCTTTTATCATTGTTGACTGTAGACTCGTTGGTTGTGTCTTTAATAGAGAAGGACAGGGAGGAAATCAATAGTGTGAGAGAGCAGGGCTCCAAACAATAATTTAAATGCTCTCGGGGAAGCAAACTATTTTTATGGCAGACAGATTGTAAACCATGTGTGTTTTATGCATTTCCTCAAATGAAGACGGTAGAAACTCTGCCATGAAAATGTTCCAAGTAAATCCCGGGTTGGACAAGTCCAAATACCTGTGGTTCCTCCAGCATGCTCATATGTCAGATCCAAATGATAAAATCTTCCCTAGGAGTTTCCATAAGCCAATGCTTTTAGGATGACATCTCCAAGCGGTCAGCTCTGTGCTGTCAAAGGTGTGATTCAAGCACATATTTCGGGCCAAATTGTATTATAGCCATTTGTCTTGTTCCTCTCTCTTCTGACGCTACATATAGGCATTCAGTACAGTTAAAATCGATATATACCATATAAAAAAAGAATATTCCGCTTCAATTGAGATGGGGAAAGAAGAGGTCAGCATTCCACCTCCCTGTGCTGCAGTTCAAATGAAAGATAGGGTTTGCATAAAGTTTGATTTAAGTTTGGTATGACAGCTAAAGGCATATGTAATATCATACTGAGCTCAGCTCTAAATGATAAGATGTTGAATCCTTCTCTGTGGGTTCAAAATGGATCAAATGTCACATGCAAAAACTTCCTAGAGCCATGATGGCGAACCTATGGTATGCATGCCACAGGTGGCATGCAGAGCCCTCTCTGCGGGTATGTGAACCATCGCTCCAGCTCAGTCCTTGTGCTGCGCATGCGCTCGTGCCTCCCGCCAGCCAGCTGGTTTTCGGATCTCTGCCGCGCATGCACAGGGGGCGGGACGCATGCAGGGGACAAGCACGCATGCGCAGGGGATGGAATGCATGTGCGGGGGTCGCACGAGCGTGGGAGGGCAGAGTGCACACATGGGGATCACACGCACATGCACTGGGGGGCGGGGAACACACATTGCATTATGGGTGTGCGTGCGCGCTTTCAGCACTCCTTGCCGAAAAGGTTAGCCATCACTGTCCTAGAAAATCCTAGTTTTGTTTAGCTGCTCTAAAAGTAAGTATGCCCTCCTTACAAGAGGACTCCCGAGTTGTGTCTTCTGGCATGAGAGGGAAAGAGAGAATACTTCAACCAGTACATAGAGCAACCTGTTCTACAAAGACTTGAATTTAGCAGCTGCTCCCAATTTGCTTTGAAAATAGAGGATGGCGTTGCTTATACTATTTTGCTTGGCAATCAAGCTTGTTTCATAAATTCAGTCCTTTTGGAACAATTAATCAGTTAAGACATTCAAGTCTTCGAGCGCAGATATATGCATCTAGCAATTCTCAGAAAGGAAATACTGAATTATCTAAATCTGGGAGAATATTGATTCTTGTTTGCATTGTCAGCCATTTACCACATCCTGTAAAATTACTGAAGAACATATTTTGAAGGAATAATCTGTGTATTAATGATTAGCCAGAACTAATGTACATAGATTGTCAGACTCTTAATTTCAATTTTTATGTGTGAATCAAAGAACTAATGTAACATTTAAAAATACCCATGACAAACTTCGATAAATCTTTGAAAATTTTTGAGAATTGAATGTAAAAGAAAAAAGTACAGTACAACTTTAAGCACTGTTATTATTCAATGCTAGTCACAGTAATAACAGTCACATGCTTTCTATTTAATCCATTTTATTAATGTGATTACAAATATCCAAAATATTTTCCCCATTTAAAAATGTTCAAGAACCAATCCCACAACATGCTATGAAAAGAAAACAATCTCATTTTTTAATATAACCGAAATAAGTTCCATTTGCTTTTAGGATAGCTTAATTTGCAATTCCTCTGGCAAGATTTTTATAAGCATTGAACTGGAACTGGAAAAAATGGTGAAGAAAGGTTCAAGGATCCAGTGTTTTTGTTTTTTTTTAATTTAAAATAAATTGTGTCCTCTTTGAAAGTCCACTTCATCTTCAAACTTTTCAGTCAACTTACTTAACTTTCTGTTTCTTCCTTGCTTGAAACTGTTCTGTTTTATTCTTGATAGATTTGACTAGCATTGACAATGCAGGATCTAGAGATGTTTTGGCAACAGGTTTCTTCTCTGCCACATTGTCCGGCTCTCCTTTTGATTCAGTTGACCCTTGATGCCTTCGACGAGCTTTCTCCTCTAAAATCTTTTGCACTGCTTTTGTTTTCTTAAAGTTTGGATCAGAAGGATCCAAATTATACAAATGGGAAGTATACATGGCTTGAAATCTGGCATCATCAACATTTACCTGCCAACAGCAATAAAGGAAATTTTATTTGCCAAAAGAAAAATGAGAAAACGGTAACTATATCATGCAAGATAGATGTTGCTTAAGAGGACATACAATGACCTTCAGACTGAGGGAGCAGTTCTCAGTAATGTTAAATACATAGACGGAGAATCTGCCAAGAGAGCATATATTTCACAATATGTTGGAGCATGTCTTACCCTACATGAAAATACCATTCATCCCCTGCAGTCACATAACCAGATTTTGGCCCTTGGCAACCATCTCACATTTACAACTGGTTGCAGTGTCCCATGGTTACATGCCTGCAGATTGTTTGTTTTTTGCCTGCAAAAAAAATCTTCCTATTTGGAAGAATGGTTTCATACTTATGACCACACGAATCACTTAATGACCACTGTAAAAACAATCATTAAAGTCAGCTGTGGTCATGTGGATGCCTCAACTTATGTCTGTCATGACTTATGACCAAAATTCTAGTCCCAATTGCAGTCATAAGTTGAGGACTACCTATGCATTCTGTTCACTTTCTTACTATTTCTTCCGAGTCTTCTTATATAAGAACAACATAGAAACCAAGGCCATGCTGCTCTCCTGAAAACATATGAAGAGCAACTTTTCCGATCAATCTGTATTCCCCTATTTCATAGACCAAGAGCTGATCTGAAATAGTCAGAGAAGCCATATTCTATAAACTTTAGAATTAATTCTATATACAACCCCTATTCCTCTTTCTTGCATACCAGCAGAATTATTCACAACTGCACCTTCCTAAAATACTAGCGTACACTAGCAATAGAATTCTTATACAAAAGAATTGTGAAGTATGCTTCAATTTCTATTTTTTTTTTATAAAGACACATTCCTTTTGCTAAGATGGAAACAGTGTGGAGACCTGGACCACAGAGCCAACAGATTTATTGTCCGTGAAATATTCTTGGAAACTACTTATGTGAGACAACCTCAAATGCGTAATGAAAGTATTTTTCAAGAATACGTTTTCAGATAGAAAACGCAAAGGAATTCTTTTTTGAATGAGAAAGATTGATACTATGGAAATAAGGTATCATCAAAAGGAAAAATTACAGGAAAAGGGATGTAGGCATAAAACAAGCAACTTTGCATGTAAATATTTCTGTGGCTATATATTTAGATTGACAGAATCAAAGTGGATGAGAACAAGAATAAAAGTGGAGAAAAATATCAAACTTGGATTTGTTCTTCATAATTACATACCTGTGTGTCACCAATTAAAAGTGATGGAGTTCCTATTACTAGTCCTGTTATTGAACAACATTGCACATGAACTGCAAAAGTTAGATCAATTATTTATATGCTTGTTTTAGAGAGCCAGTTTAATGTAACGGCAAAGAAACCACTTAGTTTAGCGTAGGCCTAGAGACTTGTGAGTTCTAGGCTTCCCCTAGGCATGGAAGCCAGTTGGGTGACTTTCAGTCCAGTACACAGGATGGTGGTGATGAAAATGGGAGGAAGAATTATCAGGTATGTTCACTATCATGACTATAAAAAGGGTGAGATATATCATCATCATCATTAGCCTCCTTCTATTCCATTTACCTACATTCTACATATTCATGAAAAGACAAGGGCAAAGGAAGAGTATGTACCATTCATTCCTATTATGCCCAAATAAGATTTCAGGAGTAAACAATTACTTGGGGCTTAAGTGATATGGGGCAATTTATCAAAATGACAGGAATGATACTGGCTTTCCCTGAAAATAAGACCCTGTCTTATATTTTTTTGAACCCCGAAATAAGCACTTGGCCTTATTTTCGGGGAGTCTTATTATTTTGGGATGCGTGGAACAAGACGGGGCTCCTCTTGCTTTCTTACCTGATTTCCAGCTCTGTCTCCCTAACACTAACTGGAGGAAATGGTGGGGACCGGCTGCGCATGCAGTTAAATATTTTTGGGGAGGGCTTATTTTCGGGGGGGGGGCTTATTTTAGCGCATGCGCTCAAAAGCCTGATTGGGTTTATTATCCGGGGAGATCTTATTTTTGGGAAAACACTGTAATAGTAAAATATATTTTTATGTTAATAGCCATGTGGTTATTAGTGTATATTAATTCAAAATGATCTGTGTGTTTACTACATTTCAGAAAAGGGCAGCCCATTATGTTACCTGGAAGTCATCTGTCACCAGTTCCTCCTTCTTCATTAGCAGCTTCTTTTTCCTTTTGCTCAGGTTCTGCTGTTCTACAATCTTGTCATAATTGAAGTGACACCTTTCCTCATCATCATCCATCATCAACAACAAAGCCATTTCAGCCTATTACAATCAGAACAAAAAGGCCTTGTTTGTATCC
Organism: Pantherophis guttatus; assembly: GCF_059756535.1. NCBI lineage: Eukaryota > Metazoa > Chordata > Lepidosauria > Squamata > Colubridae > Pantherophis > Pantherophis guttatus. The sequence continues at coordinate 197,312,875 of NC_142063.1, read as the reverse complement.
CACTTCAAGTAATACAGATTTCAGATGTTTCTATATCTCAGTCAAAGACTGAAGTGCTAACGCAGGACTGGAACAATCATAATAGCTGATCTATTTACAAAACATTTTTATTAGCAAGGATAAGAGTGCTTTATTATAAAAGGGAAAGAAAAAGCAATTAATTGCATTACCCTCACTGTAATAAAACTAGATTAAGAATTCTAATCTCTGTAATTTATTTGTTATGTTTTTAAAACAAGCAGCTAATGTTTTTAGCAATTTGAAAATGACATACTTTTTGACATATCTATATATCTACAAATTAAGCATTTGCATTTACACATGGTAGCTCTAATTGTGTTTATTAGATATGTTCAAAATATTTCCAAGTCAAAATGTTCCAGTTTTAGACAATCACCTTTTTGAAGCATTAAAAAAAAGACAAAAATGCATGTCTCACTACTATAATCTAACTGGCATACAAAGAGCAAACCCTGGCTTGTCCTAAACAACTAATCAAGGTTTTATTATTGTTTAAATGGGAGGCCACCAGGAAATATTGCAGACTTTACTGGGGGGAAAAACACTCTGGAAAAGGACAACAACAAATTACTTCCACAGTGGTACAGAAATACAATATGGAGTTTTTCCTCAAATCACTAGAAGTCAAGCTATATTCAGACTTTACTAGTACCTTAACATGACAGTCAACATCTGGCAACTGCTTAAACATGATCACAAATAACAGACATTTCAAAGCAGCCGTGTATTGTTCCAAAGATATACAATATCATGACATTATGTGGAATGTCCCTGAGGAAACATTTTCCATTGCCTTTCACACGGATGCTGGTGATGTTTAAACTGATTCAGACTACATGGCAAACTCTTGGAACGTCTTGCAAGTATAGGCATTTCAGAAATGAGAAGAAAGAAAGCTGGCTTTCTGAGAAAGTCATCCTATGATTTATTGTCAACAAATCTTGCTACACTGGCTAATACAAGAGAATCATTTCACAAAGTGGCATCCGTTCTTCCAATGGAACTTCCATCTCATGTCTTTTTTTTAAGGAATAAGAAATAAATTCTATTTTTCTATTAGGTTTTCCCAGCCACTAATTTTCATAGTCATTTTAATTAGGGGATCATCCTGATTTCCTGCAACATAAGCTGCTTCTTGTTTCAGCACATTGGGTGATATTCATGTACATTAACCGTCTGAAGATGACATGCAGCTCATTGTTAACCTTATCAATACAAAGCCATGTAGCCACATGCATAAATTAATAAATGCACTGGCAAAGTAATGTGAACTGTGGTATTTACAGGTAGTTTACATACTGATTTTCTCAAAGAATGTTTGCAGTAAAAACATTGTGGTTTCAGAATTTAAAAAAAGGGGGGGTGACATCTGCTCCTCTCTCCTGTTTAGACATGGATTGGGACAGCAAGAGAGAAGACTCCCCTATTTCTCTCTTAAGAGATTTTAAGCATTCCTCTTCCCAAACATCCCTTTTCATTTGATTCTTCCTCTTCTGATGGATCAAAACACCAATATTGAAAATGAAAGCACATTATGTTTGGACACTTGATATTTTTCAGGCTTGTTTGCTCAGCTCTCCTCATCACTGGCATTCTCCAGAAGTAAGGCTTCACCGAAAAGGAAAAAAACAGCTACCGTATTTTTCAGAGTATAAGACGCACCTTTCCCCCCCAAAAAGAGGGTGAAAATCTGGGTGCATCTTATACTCCGAATGTAGCCCCGCCCAGCTTCTCAAACGGAGGTTTCAGAGGCTGAAAGAAGCTTCAGAAAAGAAGCCCCCAAACAAAGCATCAGAGGCTTTTTTTCTGAAGCTCTGTTTTGGAGGCTTTCAGAGGCAGGAAAAAGTTTTTTCTGAAACAGTTTCAGAAGTTTCAGAGGCAGAAAAAAAAGGAAAAAAAAGCAAAAAGAGTTCACAACCAAGGAACCTGTTGTTAAAATTCACCTCTGGGAACAGCTGATTGGGGATATTCCAGGAGGCCAATCCACCTGCCAATCAGCTTTTTTCTTATTTTCCTCCCCCAAAAACTTACAGTCCGATGCGTCTTATACTCCAAAAAATACTGTAATCCTTTAGCGCTGCTAAAGCCAACATTTGTACCAGTCTTGTTACTACTGGAAAGACCTACATGAGAAACGTTTTTAAACTGGGACAAGAATGTAAGGGCCCCTTTTTTTTCTTTTTCTTTTTTTTTTTTTAAAAAAAAGCAATAATAAAAAGAACGTTTTGGTTAATTCCTGAAAATGATTATGCGTCTCAAAGAGTGTAGCCTCACATCTATTTTCAGCCTTAAGAATGCAATTGTTTGTTTTCATATTTTTTTTTTTTTTAATTTGATTTATATGCCGCCCTTCTCCGGAGACTCAGGGCGGCTTACAATTTGAGGTATAGGTATCTTATGAACAAAAGGCAGGTTCTATTTACCCCCGACAGCACAAGTACTATTAGAAGTATTCATTCCTATATCTAACATTAGTATTTCTTTAAAGTGACTCCTACCTTCTGCTTTTCAATTTCTTCTTCTTCAACAGCTTCTCCTTTCTTTAATGTTTTATTCAAACCTAAGCAGGAATAAATGTTAAGTATTAAAACACACATAAATAATGGTCTGTAATAGAGATAATAGAAAACTTTCTGAAATGTCAGGTTTTAAAAACATAATAGAATTTATCTGTGGAAAATAAGACACGAATCATCTTCATGGGGGGAAAAGGTTTAGTCGGAGATTATTTTCCTCAAAAGAAAGGACTCCTGCTATAAAGGGTGGCCTGAAGTACTTTAAATGGATAACATTTACCCCAATAGCACTTCTTTTTTATTTCTGAGATTCTTAGGAGATACAAATATAGATCTCATAATGGTGCAAAGTCTTTTGAAAAGAGAAAAAGGAAAAAGAGAGAAGGGAGATGCATGCTAGACATAAGAAAAAACAAATCTCAAACCATGTTTTAGGAAGTAAAATAAGCAAATGTAACATCATGTGCAGTAAACATTATGTAAAAACTGTTTTTTTTTTCTTTCTTTCTTTCTTTCTCCCTTGGCAAGCACATAGGAAATATCTGTAAGTAATTCATTCAAGACGCTTGTTCCTGTATCAAAGCTATATGAAAACCTTTTGAGAAAAGCAAACCGCAATGCTGTGTGTCTACCAATATATAGAGACTTGGTTTCCAAGGCTGAAAAATAATAAATTCATCATCTTGCAGATGGGTTTTCTTTTTCTTTTTTGCTAGAAAGCTGAATATATTAACTATACAAAACAATCTGACTCCTTTCATTCCTCTTTAGTTTCTGTAAACTCTGGTTTATAAGCCTATTTGTTCTGAAATCATTGGTTGCCCATAGTCCCAATTCAAGATACCAGTTATCACCTTTAAAGCCGTTTGAAGTACACCCCATGTATACACCAGTATAAATCAAGCAACAGCTTCAAAAATCATATCTTCCCCATCTAGTTTGGTCATTTAAAAAGGCTCTGTTGCAGGTACCTCTCTTTCACCAGATGTGGGCCAGAAGAGAGACCTTCTCAATGGTGGCCTCATTTTCATGGAAGATTATTTCTTTGCAGGTATGGAAAGCAACTACTCTAAAGATGTTTCTAAAACCAGCCAAATTAGTGTTGTTCCACTAGGCATTTCACTTTTAGATTAGTTTAATTGAATAGTACCTATTTAAGATTTCTGTTGTTGATACATAGACACACACACACATACTGTATGCATGTACTTGTATGCACGCACTCTATTCCTCTTCTGATATTGCTGTATTGCTGTGTCGTGCTGTCAGCTTTGGAAGCCATATTAGCAACGGAAGCTTCCACGCTGCCACCTTCTTGTGTGTGGGAAAGTAGGAGGGGGGATTTAGTAGAGGGAATGTAGTTAGATGGAGCGTTGGTCCTACCTGATACGTTCCTTCTCGTTGAGTGGAGACAGCAGCCAGCGTGGGTAGTGCCCATCCAATCAGCTTGAAGGACTGAGCCTGCCAATTATTCTTAGTCCCGCCCTTGTTGCCGGGCAGCCCAGCTTTTGGCGAAGACTGGAAGACAGACTCGGTGTGTGGGACAAGAAAGGGAACCAAAGGACAGAAAGAACAGAAAAAAACAATCCGGGTCCAGCTCGAGGAAAAAAAGGGGGAGGGTCTGGCTGCTGTCTCCACTCAACGAGAAGGAACGTATCAGGTAGGACCAACGCTCCTTCTCCATTGAGAGTGGAGACAGCAGCCAGCGTGGGACATACCCAAGTTCACTGTCCCGATGTCAGGGGGGGAGCACGCTGGACCGCATTGTCCTCTCCGGCAACAACCCTTTGCAGAACCCGGCGACCAAATGAGGCTTCGGCCGACGCAAACTGGTCGAGCTTGTAGTGCCGGATGAAAGGACTAGGAGAAGTCCACGTAGCCGCCCTACAAATTTCAAGCAAGGAAGCCTGCGTCGCCCAAGCCGCCGTCGTAGCTGCGCTGCGGGTGGAGTGAGCTGTCAAACCTGACGGGCGGGGAAGGGATCTAACATCATAGGCTGTGGCAATCGTCTGGCGAATCCAACGACCAATGGTTGAAGACGAGACCTTACTGCCTTGAGATGTAGGTAAGAAAGAGACGAAAAGCGACTCCGAACGACGGAAAGGGGCTGTCCTCTTTAGATAAATTCGTAGGGCCCGCCGGACATCAAGGGAGTGCCAACGTCGTTCCCGAGGATGAGAAGGCCGGGGGCAGAAATTTGGCAGAACCAGCTCCTGTGCACGATGAAAAACAGAATTGACCTTCGGCACGAATGTCGGGTCCAAACGGAGTACCACTCGGTCTGCGTGGAAAACACAAAGGTCCGAACGAGTGGACAAAGCGGCGAGCTCGGATATGCGGCGAGCCGAAGTGATGGCCACTAGGAAGGCAACCTTGCAGGTGAGAAGTCTGAGACTGGTAGTCCGAAGTGGCTCGTACGGAGGACTCGTAAGAGACTGTAAGACCAGAGGGAGATCCCAGGTCGGGTAACGATGCAGAACAGGAGGGCATAAGTTCTTTGCTCCCCGGAGAAAACGCCGGACCAAAGGGTGGTGAGCCAGAGATGGCAAGGAGCCGCAGGTAAGTACTGAAGATAAAGCTACAATGTGTCGGCGGAGAGTGTTGGGGGAGAGACCCTGGGAGAGACCCTTTTGCAAAAACATCAGAATATGTATAATAGACGGTTGGAAAGGCGAGACACCAACCTGACTACACCAGCTGTAGAAACTCCGCCAGGTGGCAGAGTAAATGCGTTCCGTAGAAGGCCGTCGGGAGGATAGTAAGGTATGCACAACATCTGCTGGAATTTGAACTTCCCTCAAAGTGCACCGCTCAACCTCCAAGCGGTTAGATTGAGCCAGGCCGGATCTGGGTGCTTCAGGGCGCCTTGCGAGAGAATATTGTCCGAGAGAGGAATGCGCCACGATGGGGTCACCGATAGGGACACGAGGTCCGCAAACCAGGGTCTCCGAGGCCAATGAGGAGCCACAAGGATCACTTCCGCTCGCTCGGATAGAATCTTGCGTATGACCCTGGGAAGGAGGGCCGTCGGGGGAAATGCGTACAGAAGGCCCGACGGCCATGGAGTTCGAAGAGCGTCGACGCCGGCTGCTCGAGGATGAGGGTATCGCGAGAAGAACAGCGGAAGTTGGGAGTTCTCGTGAGTCGCGAACAGGTCGATCACAGGATGGCCGAAGCGGAGAGACAGCTCCTGGAAGATGAGCGGAAGGAGACGCCATTCCGCATTGTCTATTTGACGGCGACTCAACCAGTCTGCTTGAACATTCTGAGCCCCGGAAATGTGTTCCGCCCGAAGGGAACACAGGTGACGCTCTGACCAGATACCCAACGCGACTGCCAGGGTTAGAAGAGATTTCGATCTGGTGCCCCCCAGTTTGTTCAAATGAGCCTTTGCGGCGACATTGTCCGTAAGGACGAGGACATGAGCTCCGGAGACTAGACTGCGGAACGACTTTAGAGCCAAGAAGACAGCCTTCAGTTCCAGCCAATTGATGGGATGTCGAGCTTCCGAGGGACTCCATGTCCCTTGAGCCAGTTGACCTTGGCAATGGGCTCCCCAGCCCAGGAGACTGGCATCCGTCGTCACCACCACCCTCGCGGGCTCGAGGAAGAAGCAACCTGCTGAGAGAGCGGGGGAGCGCCACCACCGAAGGGATCTTCGTACCGCAGGAGGGAGAGGGATCGGCTTCGATGAAGTGCCTCTGCCGGCCTTCTGCAAGGGTAAGAGAAACCATTGGAGTTCCCTGGCGTGCAGTTGAGCCCAGGGAACAATAGCTATCGCAGATATCATCTTACCTAAGAGTTGAGACAAAACATAGGGGGAAACCACCCGACTCCCCTCAACCCGGGAAACCAACTGCCTTAGACTAGCTTGTCTGTCGGGAGAAAGAAAAACTTTGCCCTGAACCGAGTCAATCAGGGCACCCAAATGCACTAATCTAGTGGAGGGAAAGAGATGGCTCTTTTCCAAATTAACAGAAAACCCGTGAGCCGCCAGTGTCTCAACCGTCAGACGAATATCTAAAACAGCTTGCTGTACAGAAGGGGACAACAAAAGAATATCATCTAAGTAACACAGGAGACGAACTGAACGGATACGGAGTTGAGCCGCCAAGGAAGCCAACACCTTCGTAAAGGTGCGGGGGGCCGAAGAAAGGCCAAATGGGAGAGCCCTATATTGGTAGTGAGCCCCGTCATAACAAAACCTTAAAAACCGTCTATGGGAAGGGAGGATAGGGATATGAAGGTAGGCCTCGGTTAGGTCAATGGAGGAGAGGAGATCGCCCCTCCGAACACCGTCCAGGATTGATTTTAATGATTGCATTTTAAATTTTCGGTACACAACGTATCTGTTTAAACGTTTGAGGTCCAGAATGGGCCGCCACCCCCCCGATGACTTAGGGACTAGAAAGACCCTCGAATAGAATCCCGAACCCTCTTGACCGGGAGGCACAGGTTGGATAGCCCTGATGGTCAGGAGATGCTGAACCGATGAATCCATAAGGGACTTCTTGACTGGATTACGAGAAATCGGACAGCGGACAAAGGTGTGAGGGGGGGGGCAACAAATTCAATGGCCAAGCCGGATCTTAAGGTGGCGTGGACCCACTTGTCCGAGGTGGATTCTTCCCAGACAGTAGCAAAGAGACCCAATCTACCGCCAATGGGAGGATCCAAAGGGCAATCAGCGACGGCGACGGACGAAACGACCTCCTCCCCCTCGAAAGGGCCGCTTAAAGTTAAAGGGACGCCCTCTGAAAGACCTATCGGAAGACCCCCGCTGCCTGCTGAAAGACCCATCTCTCCTAAAAGTGGAAAAGGGAGAAGAAGAAGAGGACCCCCCATCCGCACCTCTGGAGTAAGAACGAGAAGGGTAAGGTGAGAAACGGGGTGCTCCTCTCCGGAAAACAGCAGCTAAGACCTTCTTTTTGTCCCTGGTTTCTGTGAGGAAAGGATCTAAGGCGTCCCCGAAAAGCTTCGTACCCTTAAAGGGAACCGAAGCCAATCGCCACTTATGTCTAGCATCTGCCTGCCAATGACGGAGATATAACAAACGACGAGCCGTGACTGCCGAAGCCAAAGATTTTGCGGAGAACCTAGCAGCATTCAGAGTTGAGTTGGCTGAAAATTGAACGGCAGCTACGATTTTATTCAGGTCTTGCTTGATACGAGTATCTCCGGGGGCTAGCTTTTCTTGTAACTGACGCAACCAAAGCAACGTTGTTCGATTAAAGAAGGATGCCGTAGTGGTAGCTTTAATCGCCCAGGAGGAGCTTTGAAAGGCCTTTTGAAGGACTTGATCAGATCTGCGTTCATCAGGACGGAGACCTTCATCCGGCTCGCCCGGAACATTGGAGTTAGGGAGAAGAGCTGCAACAGGGGCATCCACCGAAGGAATTTGGAGAAGGGCCTCCAAATCCGAGGATACTTGAAAGTTTCTTTTGTCATTAGCCGAAGGTAGGGGAGCAGATGCTGGAGATTCCCACTGACGTTTCACAACATCCAGAAAGAGAGGAGGAGTAGGAACGGATGTTATAGGCCTAGCTGGTTCCGCGAACATCGGGTCCAAAGATCCAGAGGAAGACGAAGGGGGTACCGGATCCGCATTTGGAGAGGATAAACGGGCCGTATTAACAGCCTTGAAGAGCAAAGATTTGAACAAGGCTTGAGGGAAGAGACCCGTGAAGGTCGGCTGATCCGGGGGAAGGTTCTCATCCTCTGACAGGTCAGAATCAGGATCTCCGTCGTCAATCAAGGCTGAAGGATGACTGTAGTGAGAAGAAGTAGGAGAAGCGGAGCGAACTGAATGTGAACAGCCTTCGTCACTGTGGTCCGCTGAAAAGGGTGAAGGCTCTCTAACCGATCCATGTCGACTGGAAAGGCCCGAACGGGCGGCCAAGGATCTTTGAACCGCCGCCTCAATCATCTGCTGTAGCTGATCTGGAGGAACGAACGGATCCAAAGAGCGGGCAGGCACAGATTCAGGGGAATGAGCCGCCTGTGATGTTGCTGGATCGGGGACCGGTTGCTGAGAAACTGATCCAGAACCCCACAAATTTTCTTCGGAAATAGTCACTGGGCAATCTTGCAGAGACAGCTGGTCAGGAGTAGGTGAATGGGACACAGTGACTGGAGGTGGATTAGAAGGAGCAGGTTGTTGAGAGGAAGGAGGCAACTGAGCGGATGCCTTGTCACATAGTCTGGTCAAAACTTTGTCTCTACGTTTTTCTACTTTAGAAGAAGATGACAAGCCACCCGTGGAAGACTTGTGGTGAGAACGTGAGCGTTGAGAAGTTTTGGAATGAGACCTGGAATCTTCCATGGCAGATTGTTGGGTAACAGACGTGGAGTCTGATTGGCCAATTTCGCCTGCACTGGCCTTCCGGCCGTGCTTAGACTTAGAAAGGGCCTTAGGCATGACAGACAATAAGACTGAATGTAAAAACCCCACGCACCAGACTGTGCCTCAGTAATTAGATTGTGAGTAAATAGAAGGGAGCGAGAGGAACTCCGCAGGAGGCAGCGTTGAATAAATTATCAATTAATTTTAACCAATCAAATGTCAGACAGATGAAATTGGGAGCGTAAGAACTCCACAAATTGTAAGGTGTGGTGGGGAAGGCCCGAAGCAAATTTGAAACGTTGGTGGAGGAGGGCAATCAATCAGCTAATCAATCAGGTAATTAAGACCACAGTCCTGTGGCCGTAGCAGGCAATTAAGGCAAAGGGGGGGGGGCGCGAAGCTCCACTAACAATTAACGATGGAAGCGCAGAGGCCCACAATTGCTGTAATAGAGTAAGGGGGGGGCGCGAAGCTCCACAGGGCACAATTTTAAAACGCCCACGGATCCGGACCACTGCCACACAGAAAGAGGGGGCGCGAAGCTCCTCAGCTACTCAGGCAACAACCTCGTTTAATAAGGAGAGAGCCTGCGGGTCAATATTGGAGCAGCAGCAACCGGCACAGCCGCGTAGAGGAGGGGGCGCAAGGCTCCACAGAATAGCCACTCAGCCCGCCACGCTTCTCATCTAAATATAATTAGCCTGTGGCAAGCGGTTGTAAGGGAGGCGTTCTGGGGCGAAAGGACCTCAGCCGGCAAGAATTGTTAATGAGGAACCGCCGGCTGCAAAGAGTCGCGCTCTCTCAAACGGCGGGAAAACCTTGCAGTCCAAAATGGCCGGCGTCGCTATAAAGCGCCCGCCGCAACCGCCGACAGTAAATAGAAGCGAAAGTGGTTAAATGCAGAGGGCGAGGAGAGCGCAACGGTAGAATGTCCCTCGAAGATCAACGATCCTAAACCCTCCTTGTGAGGAACGAGGGCAGGGAATCCCCACACCCCTGAACAAGTCAGGGGAAATCGAAGTAAAGGGAAGGGTTGGGTAACTCACAAACTCGATGCCAAACCGGTCCAAGTCAGCAGGAATAATCAACCAATGTCCAAATCGAAAGCCAGATCACAGTCAAACAGTCCAAGTCAAAAAATTCAGAAAAACCAGCACAAAAGGGATAAAAGGGAGAATTTTAGCCAGAGAGCAGTCCCACACACCAGCCAGCACTGAAGGACTGAGCCAAAAACTGGGCTGCCCGGCAACAAGGGCGGGACTAAGAATAATTGGCAGGCTCAGTCCTTCAAGCTGATTGGATGGGCACTACTCACGCTGGCTGCTGTCTCCACTCTCAATGGAGAAAAAATAGCATTCTTCTTTTCGGTCAAGGTCATGACAGTCCTGCAACTGGAGAAAGAGTGGTTGGAGTGATATCTCAAGATGGGACGGGTGGTGATTGGACAATGTGATGGACTGATGGGTACAGGGGATGGATTTGGAGATTTTGATTTACTGAGAGAGAACCCAGAACTCTCAGATTCGAGTTTTCCCAGATGTGCCAGTATACCTACTCTAATAAATGGAACTTTGAGAAAATGCTTGCCTCTAAGGTTTTAATTGGAGTTGGGGTTTTCTGGAACGCATTTGGGGCTACAAATAAGTAAGCAAACAAACAAACACAAAATCTACCTACACTGCTTAATGGATAGCTTTCAATAATTAAAAACATGAAAAGCACAATTTAGAGTGCTGCACAATTTCTGTAATGTACTTGTCTTGGCGTTATTGTATATAGAAGCAATTTCCTGACAAGGCAAATTACTTTTGAAATCAGGAGTTGGTCAAAGCAGCTTCCAGAGTATAAAATGCAAGGGCGCCATCTCTGAAAATTAAGGAACCCTGGTGGCTACACCTAATAAATTCTATTAACAGTTTCATTCTACAGAGCTTGAGCATCGTTTGCAGTTATGTGCTGAATCTGCCCTAATCACCGTACAATAAAGCATTTTTGGAATATAATCACATTTCACTTGTAATTTTTTTTCTATCCTGATTTGATATGATTTACTAATTCCAGCCCTCTCCAGCAATTTCAAATGAACCAATGGCAACAGTAGAAACAGACAAAATTAGAAAATGCTGTTATTTCTGTATTATTCAAAAATGGTTCAGTAGTTTTTCTGCTCTTATTCCTACTTTTAAATAACAAAAAATGATTAAACAGGTTTTTTAAAAACACATATAACAAGTACAAAGCTGCCGAAGGAGCACTGACTGCTTTTGTCAGAACGTCTTGGATAAAACATTTGACAAGTACTGTATCGTCTTTAACAATATAGGATAGCAAAACTGACATCTAACCTGATCTCCCAAGTTCCTCAACAAAATATGGATCATTTAAATCTACATCAGATGGGCATTCATCTTCACTCAGCGTTTCCTTAACGGCAGCAGCCTGAAACAAAACACACTATATTTTCAGTATTAAATACTACCAGTAGTAATATGATTAAATACATCAAGCATAAATTATTCAAAACAAGTTTCAAGAAGTTATCCCAAGGCACAAACCCTCCATAGAGGAAGAAAGTGATTTCAAACAATTGCTTTGCTGACAACCAAGGGCTATAGGGATCTATGTAGACATCTTAAGAAAGGAAATGTATCTTGCTTTATAAGGAAATGTATGAAAAAAATTGAATTGCTAGCACAAAATGATGCAGGATTGCCATATATGTGTGTGTGTGTGTCTTAATAAGCCCAATCGGGCTTTTGAGCGCATGGCAATAAGGCCAAGCGCTTATTTCAGGGTTCAAAAAAATATAAGACAGGGTCTTATTTTCAGGGAAACATGGTGTGTGTATATATATATATATATATATATATATATATATATATATATATATATATATACACATACATATATATATATATACATACATACATATATATATATATATATACACACATATATACACACACACACACACACACACACACACACAATGAAGCAATGCAAAAAAGAAGTGAATACAATAATTTTTGTTAGTGAAAAATGTGTAATCCATTTGGTTCACTTTTATTAGAAATGCTGGTAACCCAGTAATTTTCAAGGATCAAAAAGTGGCATAGGCCAAATTTGTGTACTTAATTTCCAATGTTCAGGATAATCCTGAATTTCTGAAACATACCAAGATATTATGCAGGGACACTTCTCTTTTTATTATGTTTAAATTCTTTGTCTTCTTGGTCTTGTTCAATGTTTACCTCCCCTTGAGGAGGTAAACATAAAGAGAAAAGAGAAAGAGAAAAGAGAGGTAAACCGTTCCAAACTCGACTGCAGAAAATATGACTTCAGCAACAGAGTGGTCAATGCCTGGAATGCACTACCTGACTCTGTAGTTTCTTGTTCAATGTTTACCTCCCCTCGAGGAGCACCCGGAGGCTCCAGCTGGTCCAGAATGCAGCCGTGCGGGTGGTTATGGGAGCGACGTGGCGCTCCCATGTGACTCCCCTCCTGCGCGAGCTGCACTGGCTCCTGGTGGTCTTCTGGGTGCGCTTCAAGGTTTTGGTTACCACCTTTAGAGCACTCTATGGCTTAGGACCGGGGTATCTACGAGACCGCCTTCTGCCACCAGTAGCCTCTCACCGACCAGTACGCTCCCATAAAGAGGGGCTCCTCAGGGTGCCGTCGGCAAACAGTGTCGACTGACAGCCCCCAGGGGGAGAGCCTTCTCTGTGGAGGCACCCGCCATCTGGAACGAGCTCCCCCCGGAGATACAGAGGATCCCAGATCTGCGCACTTTCTGCCGTGCCATTAAAACATTTCTATTCCAGCAGGCCGGCTGGCCCAACCTCTCTTTTAAATTGTTTTTAAAATTTTTAAATTTTAAATTTGTCTTATGAATTTGGGGTGTTTTAAATTCGCTTTCCGGGCCAATTATTTAATTGTATTTTAATGGTTTTTTAACATTTGTACTATATGTATTTTATTTGGCTGTTCACCGCCCTGAGTCCTTCGGGAGTAGGGCGGTATACAAATTATAGAGAGAAAGAGAAATGTTCATAACAATTCAGTAAAACAAGTTTGAGGCAGCTGAACACCATGCAATAAATTTCATATCTGCATAAAATGCAATCCTGAATCTCTTTAGTCTTGTCTGAATCTATGGGTAAAGAATCAAATGCCTTGCAAATATCTTAGTTCTACAATACTTTATAACTGGCCACATGGGAGTTCACACATCAAAACATCAGAAGGGAATCACATTGCCTATCATTATTAACTATTAAACTAGGTGTCAGTTGGGCTTCATGCAATAAAATAAGTTTGTCTTATTTGCCATTTTGCCATTTTGATGAACCAATGTGAAATCTGGGAACCAGACCAACTTACAGGTTTGCAGAGTTGGGAAACAACAGAATTTATGGCATGCTATGAATTCACATAGAAATCAGTCAAAAACAAGCACCTTGCTGAAAAGGCTCTTGTTTGTGGAGAACAAGAATTTATTATTGGATTCTTGTTTTGTCCTACATTTTGATGGCTCATAAACTGCCTAGTCAAGAATGGTAGGAGAATCTACAATATTCAAATCCATTCCCTATTTTTTTAGTGAATGAGAACTGTGGTAAACAAGACACCGGGATATTTCTAGGAATATTTTCTGTCTTTCTTAGACTAAGCGACTGTTTATTCATTACACATCACAGCTCCTTCTCAGAATAAATATCCCATGGAATGGAATGGAAAAAAGGAGGGAATGTTTTCTAAAGCTAGGAATCATTTCAACTACAGGTGTCTCGAAAAAGGATGAGAAAGATAGGATAATGCTTTCTAAAAACGTATTTAGAAACACGGATTAAGTTTGAGTTTATGCTGAGATAATCACAACATGATAATGTGGGGGAATGTAATGACTATAGCACAAGTTTGGATTAAAGAAACACTTGACTTAATGTTTACTAAATGGTTACAAGCAAGTCACTATTTCTCATTTTAGTGATTCTCAGTGATGCCATGAAGACAAAATGATAGACCCATTTACAAGGTCTAGACTAGAGGAAAAACAGGTTAATATGAAGAGGTCAATAAATAGCTCTTAAAAATATATAGCAGCATGAATCTGTGTATAGGATGGAAGGCTAGGAGTCTCAAGCCTCTCTCCCAGAAGCACTTTGCATCTTCAGAATCTGACCGTATTCATACTTTGCTGTAACAGCTTGGTAGTTCCTGCTCTCACTACCTATCTTCTAGGAAACCCCTTACCTGGTGTATCTGTGATAGACTATTAAAATGTAAAAATGATGGAGGGGGGATACACAGAGTTTATATAGCATAAAGGTGTGAGACTAGGTGTTTCACAGTCCTCCTTTGGGATACAGATCACTCTCACAACAGGCACCATAATCAAAATCAAACTTTAACGTGGCACATGAAACATGAAATCTTTAAGAAATTTACAAAAACATATGCTATGCTAACCAAACGATGAAACTAATCTAATACACAGCATGAGGTAGAAATATATGACTGAGGTTGCACAGAATTACATATTTATATAGAAAAACAAACGTAAGAAATTAGAAGGCTTAACTAATACCACATATAAAAAATTTTAAAAATCAAAATTCTTATGCCAGTTTCTGGCTAGACTTGTTTATTTATTCCTTAGAGGTAAATAGGTTTCTGAAACAAAAATTCTTCTCTGGCTTTCCTGGACTTTTTCAGCTTCCTGTAGATTCCAACCTTTAATCAGGGGCTTAAAAGAACAGAGTTAGTTTTCTCTTTTTTCCTGGCCCCATTTCTCAACTTTTCTCTTTGATCTAAAAGGATTAAACATTCCTTCAGTTGAAAGGGTGGGATTGGGCAGAATCTGACTGTATACATGGACAGAACATGCCCTTCTCGCTCATGAAGATATGCATTTTATGTCTGAGATGTGTACCCTGGCATAACTGTCTGATACGAGGCATTGATCCTTCTACAAGTTTCATAAGATAATGTATAGCCCACTTTAATTACAGAGATCATACAAATAACTCAAAATCATAATAATCATAAGCACTGTATCTTCAAACAGATGATTATCCAGTGTTGTCATAAAAGTTGCTTGATCAACTGTTCCAAAATAAAGTACACTCTAAAACTCAATTTATAGAATATAATGGTGTTTTTTGGGGGGGGGGGGCTGACACATTCTGAAAAAAGAAATCCATACGGAATTAACACATCCTCAGAGAAGAAGGTTAATCTTAAAATAAAGACATGTCTGGAATTTCTACTTTTGATTTCTCAATGAGAAAACTTAATCACGGAGACTCTGAAATCAGTTTGCTAGCAGAATCCCAAAATGTTTATTTCTTTGATGAGCTTTCCAGTATTAAAAAGAAGAAAAAAATCAGCAGGGAAAATCTGTCTATTGCGTAAGACTTTTTAAAAAAGACATCATTTTTATTCAGGTCTTGGCGTTCAAGATGGTTTTTCAACAACACTAATGAACATTCCCTTTAGCGATGGAGAATGTATCAAGGACATAGTATCAAAGGAGATGTGTCTGCAGAGTTAATACATTTATTTTTCTTTTAATCATAATTTATCTTTCATTCACAAGGCTACCAAAGGCAAAAGAAAAACAGTGTTTTGATTTCTTGATGATCAATCATTTGCCTGATCTTATACTCTCGTTAACTGCAGTTCAAGTAACAAGAAAGCTGTGGTGTTTCAAATTAACTTTCTAGCAGATAAAAATTCCTTAGAAATATCAAGGGGCTCATTGAGGAAAGCGTTCCATATCAACCAGCTTGACTATTAAAGTCATTTGGAGGCATTCTCAAGCATCCCACTGCATGACAAGTGGCAATTGGGGAATCACAGCTCTTCAGAGCAACACCCTACTAATGGATTACTCTATTTAGATTGGATCATCTCACACTCACACTGCTGTCTTTTCAATTCCAAGCAAAGGACTCTCATTTCTAAGATCTAAAACCTGCATCCCTTGGATAAACTTCACATCTCTTAAAGCAAGAGATTAGTAAAATGTCTCTTCTCTGAAACTCCAGAGAGAGAACTCAAATGTTTAGCTATATACTGTTTTTTTCTAAACCAGATCTGCATTTTATCTAATAAGGGCTACATTCTTTCATGGAGAGTCTTTTGACAGTGTTGAAGCAAGCAGAGGTTGAATCCACAGATCAATTTAGGTGAAGATAACCACTGGTGTACATTCTTGCTATGACAATTCTTTTTTTCCCTCTTTCAGTGACACTCTCTTTTTGTTAACTTTTATCAACTGAAATTGTTATTATGCATATCTTTTTCCTTTTTTTCTGCAAATAGTCCACGGTTATCTTTTTTCTCTGAAGGTGAGACATACATATATGAGCAATACATAAATGATAAACAAATGAAACTTCCCTGAGAGACAGCACCTAATACCCATGGGTTCCCTTGCAGTGTGCAGCCATGTATTGGGAATGTTCTGAAAAACAGTCTTACCTCTCAATAAGCCTAGCCTGAAATGAATCCCAGCATAAGGATACTAGATAAAAGATTTCTGTGTACTAAAATAAGTACAAGTTCTTCAGGGTTTTCTGAAGATAGAAACCTTTAAAACTGCGTAACTTAAGGTCATAAATTACCTTTTGCTTTTTCTTCATTTTCCTTTTCTCTTTCTTCTTTTCTAGAAATTGCTGCCAGGGAGTCAGATTATCCTTGCCTTCTAGCTTGTTTCTTACCATTTCTTCAGCATTTTCTTTCAGACCTGTAACCAATGAGAGAACACAGGCAGCAGCTCTTTACGCCAAACCAGTATTTTAAAATCTGAATGGGATAATATGTTGCATGAGTGTGAAGTTTCACTAACCACAACAACCATCAGTGATGACTTCTTCTGAGTGGTCTGACTGGCACTTACTAAGTTGGATTCAACCCAGTTCTTATTCAGCAAGCCAAATAAACTAGTCCTTTTGAACAATTCCTTGCCACATTTTGTTGAATTCCACCCAATTTTCCTGCCTGTCCAATCTGTAGATTGCATAAAGATTGGGGTTTCCAATATGTAAATAGGAATCCATACACATACCGTATTTTTCGGAGTATAAGACGCACTTCCCCCCCCAAAAGGGGGTGAAAATTTGGGTGCATCTTATATATCAAATGTAGCTCCACCTACCCGCCGGCCCCCACCCTTCGGCCTCCCTCCAAAAGATCCATTTGAGAGTCTGCCTTTGCAACCTCCCAAACAGCCTCCAAAAGCTCTGTTTGCAAAGGAGTTTGCAAAGGCAGCCTCTCAAACGGAGCTTTCGGAGGGTGAAAAAGCAAGGAACAGAGGCCAAAATGGCAACCCGGAACAGCTGCTGCCTTGCCGGACCGGTTCTGAGCTTCCCCTGCTGTACTCACTGGAGCGCCCTGCGACGATCAGCTGCATTTTTGAAGCTGCTTATCTGCCCCAATGAGGCCCGTGCACGCTCCCAACCAGCGAACCTTTGCTAAACAGGAACTGTTGCTAAACTCTGGGAACAGCTGATTGGGGGTATTCCAGATCCACCAGCCAATCAGCTGCTCATGCTGAATCAGGCTAATGTGCTGAAGCTGACCAGGCTGTTGGCTGTTTGCTGCAAGGACGCTAGCCAGATGAATACCGATGGATGCTGGTAGGCAGAGGCAGAATTTGTTTTTCTTATCCCCCCCCTCCTCCAAATAAGGTGCGTCTTATACTGTGGAGCGTCTTATACTCTGAAAAATATGGTAGCCACCCTCTTTCTAGTCTTGGTAGCTATATGTTGTGTTGGTTAACAATGGCATGAAAAAAGACAGCAGAAAATGTATTTAAAGAAGGACTGAAGCAGAGAAAATGAAGCCCTGACATTTTTTTTAAGATAATGGCAATCTTCTCTTGTACCTCATTAATAGTTTTGAAGTACTTATCTTGCAGCTGAATTCAGAAGGAATCCAGATAAACCCATGAAAAAGAAAAATATTTCCATCAGAAGAAAAGGCTGCATTTTTTTCTCCTGGTTTAAAACCTAGAAAATGTCATTCATATAATTTTTATTAAGCCCAGACTAGTGGCCTGTACTTGGGACTATCCAGAGAAACTACTAGTAAGTTTCAGATGGTTGAGGAGAGGATAATCTCTTTTTTGAGTGATTTGCCAAAAAATGAATGTTTCATCTTCTACCTTAAACCCTTCAATTTTCTAGGCATAATTTAAGGGAGTGACCATGAAAACAAGGCATAACTGGTCAAAGGAATAACTTACTTTTATTCATCATTTTTGATTTATATTTGTTAAACTTGTTTTAGGTGGTATGTATTTTTACTTCACAGACTGCAATATTTTAGATTTATACTAGCATGGTTAATTAACCTACGAAGACCAAGCAGGATACCAGATTTCACATGCATATGTGAGTGCAGAGATCTTTTCTTAAAAAAAAAAAACCTACTCTGAAATCAGACCATAGCCATATTATGATGAATTAATTATACCTTTACAAGTACTTTGATTACAGAAGGGCATGTGAGAGGTTTAGTTACAAAACCTTTCATATACAGTAAGAGGAAATTCAGGATGCAAAGCTTCGATATGTTTTTTAAAAAAGGCAATAAACCAGTCTTAATAAATCATTGTAAAATGGCTATATTAAAATATGAAATAGTCTAATTACCTTTGCCATCTGAATTGAGAAGTCTTTTATAGAAATATTATGTTATGTGAGGTCTTACTTCTCCACATGTATTCCAGCACAGTGATTTATTTCATATAAATCACTATTTACCTCAAGATCTGAACTGGGAAAGTATAACTTGCAATGGGGAGCCAAACCAGGCTAGCTAATAAGCATATACGTGGATTAATAAGCGACTGGCATTTAGCAATCCAGACTTTCATTTCTCAGACTTAGTTTAAGAACAACTATGACTGTTTAAAACTGCAATGGGACTCTGCAAAAATGATCTCATCAACATCTATGTTCTGAAAGCACAAGTTGTTCTTTAAAGCTAATCTAGATAGACAAAAGGAGGAAAGACCTATGCTTCTGTCCTACTGGTTTTTCAATCCCAGCAAATAGAGCTCTATCATACCAGGTGTTTGAAACATGATGCGATACGCAATTTATGATAGAAGCTAAGACAATTTTGGATCAGTGCTCCCCCTCTCCCTTTATAGCATGCCAAAATGCAATCAGTCTGTTCTAACCTATCTGCTCTTTGTAAGAAAAGCAACAAAGTTATGGCTAGCAAATTAAGAGATTACTGAGATAACTACAAAAACAAATTGACTTTTTACATGTTGATGGCAGCCTTAAAGTGTTATTTTAAAAGGGCAAGGTTAGGCGTTGAAGCGTATTTTTCCATAGCAGGAATCCTAAAAAAAAACTTGAAAGAGTTTTCCAGAGAATGAAATCAACTGCTCCATTTGGAAGAAGACAACTTGGATGTAATATGAAGCACAAAGGGAATGAACTTCTGCCATAAATTAGATTGTCTTACAAGCCACTTGCCAAACCATTTCCCAATTTGTCTAAGCAACCACAATGTGTAAAGCTGAAGTACTGTTTTCAGGAAATAAGAGAAAATGGTGAGAAGTTGCAGGATACGCCATATTTCTAACGTGTTCATTTGTAATTTTTGAAGAATAAATTTCTAACGGATCTGTCACAAAATTAAAGCACTGTAAATAATGAACCGAAAAGTTTTTTTCTCCTAGATTCCCCTAGAATTATGTTGCTTTAAAAAAAGAATGAAACATTTCCACCAATAAAGAGCACGTATTAGTCATTTATTAGATTTCACCTAAGCAACAATACCTCACTGCAAGATGGGACACAGATCTTTTCCTAAAGTGAAAAGGCAGACATGAGATTTAGAGCAGAAGAAATGAAAATATGTCAAGAAAAAGCCAGCACTGCTTATTTTTTTTCTCTTTCTTCATAAGGATTCTGCATATGCCAAAGCAATTCTCCACAGACTTGTACAGGTAGTCTTTGATTTACGATTGGGTGGAACCAGAATTTTGATCAGTAAGCAATGGAGTCATTAAGTGTAACTGTACCCAATTTTACAACCATTTTTACAGTGGTTGTAAAGTGAATTGCATGGTCATTAAGCAAATTGAGCTTCTCCAGTTCATTTTGCTTGTCAGAAGCTGGCTGGTTCAAGTGACTGCAAAAAGCTGCAAAATCATCAAAAATCCGACTGCCAAGCGCCCAAGCTGCAATCATGTGACCGCAAAGGTGGTGCAACAGTCATAACTTTGAGGACAGGTTATAAGTCCCTTTTTTCTGAGGCTGTCATAAATTTGAATTGTTGTTAAATCAATTGTTATAAGTTGAGGGCTATCTGTTTTGCTACTCACCATAGAGACAACTCTCAGAAAGATAAATACAATACAGTATTTGTGAGTATAATTATTCTGCAGCTGCTAAACTTTTAATATGTCAACCTGGGAGTAGTCATGCAGCTGTTTTCCACAACTGTTCTGGTGGCAGAAGGACTTTGCTATCCCTAAAAAAGAAATCAGCAAAGATTTCACCCTATCTCTGTACCACTCACAACTACTGTAGAACAGGGGTGGGCAACTGTGGCTTTTACAACCTGTGGACTTCAACTGTGGGGGCACCTGCCATCTGGAACGAGCTCCCCCCGGAGATATGGAGGATCCAAGACCTACGCATCTTCCGCCACGCCCTAAAAACGTTTCTATTCCAACAGGCTGGTCTGGCCTAACTCTCCCTTTTTAAATTGGCCTTTAAATTGGCTTTTAAATTGGGTTCTAAATCTCTTTTAGATAAATTTGGATGTTTTAATCTTTGAACCTAAACCTAAATTATTTAATCTGTTTTTTAATAGTTTTTAACTTTTGTATGTCTTTGTATTTATTTATGGCTGTTCACCGCCCTGAGTCCCTCGGGAGTAGGGTGGTATACAAATATGAAAAATAAATAAATAAATAAATAAAACTCCCAGAATTCCTGAGACAGCTTGGCTGTCTCAGGAATTCTGGGAGTTGAAGTCCACAGGTTGTAAAAGGGCCACAGTTGCCCACCCCTGCCGTAGAACCAAGCTCGTGGTTGACAAATCCATCTTACAACCAAAAACTAAACAAAACAAAACTCTACAGATGTATTGTAAAACAAAATCTCTTGTATGCTTGTGTTCCTTTTCCAGAAACTGATATTTAAATACTTTTAAGTAGAATAATTTGACTTAATAGTAACTAATCATTAGTTCGATTGCTGCAATCGGTGTATACTTTAATGATGGAATTTAAGCAATTCTGCCTTTTTTTCAGTGGGGAGAAGAGATCAGAAGTTCTAGAAAAAAGAAAGAGTCACCTACCAGGAACCCATTTAATTTCCATTTCCATATCAGTGTCTTGGTGCTTCTTTTCTTTTTCCTGGATACTCCGAAGAAGCTCCCTATATTTTGCTATCTGGTCTTCTTCATCTTTGGAATGTTCTTTAGGTTTATCACCATCTGCTATGTCGGTTTCATCATTACCTTTAAATAAAAGGGAAGTGAGAATCTTTCCAAAAATTGTTATATAAAAATTGAAATTAAGTCAGTCATATTTGAAGGGGGGAAGGGGGGGGATGGGGAAACCAGGCCAAAAACAAGGAGTAATCTCCAAACTTGCAGAGCTTGCTTCAGATGAAGTCTGGTGTTTTTTCCCTCCATAACAACTATCTGACAACTAAGCATTTGCACTCTGATTTTCATGTTAAATAAAAAAGATTGTTCTGATATCTATTCCAGGATTTGGAAATGAACACACTCCAATGACACTTTTCATGAACTCCACTTGATGGGAAACTCAATGACTTAATTTATACTTTCAGTTTTTTAAAAATAGTTCCCTTTTAAAGAAAACTGAGTAAATGCAGCTAATCAGAGCAAGATAGATGGCTTTCTTCTATGCAAAACTTTCAATAAATATACTGAAGAAAATAAATACATATTGCTGTTTCTATCAGATTACACTTTTCCCTTTGCTCTTTAAACAACCCAGATTTATTCTTTCTCTTTTGCTGTTTTTGCTTAGTCCCCAATAAATGTTATGAATTTCTATATTTAGAATGTTATGTACAATAACTTATAATTCATAAGGAACATGTTAAAAGAATGAATGGCCTTGCATTTTCTATTAAAAACTTATTATGTTTTCAAAATCTGAGAACGTTCTAGGCTGAAAATATGCCAGCATATATCTCTTGTTTCATGATAAAGCTTTAATCAGAATACTCAACTATGATTAGCAATGAACTTTTCATGTAATTTGTTACAACAGGAAAATAATGCAAGAAAAGTATTTTCCAAACCAGTGTTAACCATGGTAAATCAATGAATTTGATCAATGAATAAATGAATTTGAATTCCAATATAGATGCAGAACTAAACAAAAGTTTCTGATTGGAAAAAAAAAGCAATTAGCAGAAGTAGAGAACACTGTTGTACACAGATTTAAAAGCTTACATTGTATAAGTATTAGGATGCAGAATTGATTATAATTTATTTTATTTTATTTCTATACCGCCCTTCTCCTGCAGGACTCATAATAAGAAAGAACCAGGTTTAATTCTACCAGCAGCAATTAAAGAATGTTGGGTAACCGAGGAATGAATGAGGCTTGGGTAGTGATCATAGTATTAACACTGAGTTTTGTTAAACATTTATTTATTTAGCGTACTACATAGCCACCTTACAAAAACATAAATTTATAGGTAAAGGTAAAGGTTCCCCTCGCATATATGTGCTAGTTGTTCCCGACTCTAGGGGGTGGTGCTCATTTCCGTTTCAAAGCCGAAGAGCCAGCACTGTCTGAAGACTTCTCCGTGGTCATGTGGCCGGCATAACTAAACACCAAAGGCACACGGAACACTGTTACTTTCCCACCAAAGGTGGTCCCTATTTTTTTTCTACTTGCATTTTTTATGTGCTTTCGAACTGCTAGGTTGGCAGAAGCTGGAACAAGCTCACCCCGTTTCACGGCACTAGGGATTCAAACCGCTGAACTGCCGACCTTTCGATCAACAAGCTCAGTGTCTTAGCCACTGAGCCACCGCGCCCCTATCATAAATTTATATAACAATCTAAAAACAATGAAACATAAATAAAATAAAAAACATAAAAGCCTTGACCTTATATATCCATCTTGCTGGTTCCCCATGGGATACCCAAGGTTGATGGAGAACCCTTACCTTGTCCCAGGGTTATGGGGTGTGTGGACAAAGCAGAAAAGGCACACTGCCTGGGTCCTGTCAGATAGAACTCTTTTGGAGATCTACAGCATATCCTTCCTGCTGGACCTGCTTTCCTTCTGCATACAGAGGAGAGCTGACATCTCCTGAAGGGTGGAGAAATGGAGCTCAGATCCTGAAGACCTGAGCTCCATTCCTGCATTCTGTCAAAGGCATTCCCTTCCACACATAAGGGAGCTGTCATCTTTTGGCAGGCAGCTTTTTCAGCCAGCCCTTAGAGATAAGAGGAAGCTGAAATCTAAGTAGAGAGTGGAAAGGCAATACAAGATAAAGAGTGTCGGATGGTCTCAAACAAGTGAGGGAAGCTCTGGAAGGCTCAGTGGAGGCCATGCATGAGTATCTCTCACTCAAGGGCTGAAAATCCTGCTTAGATTTTGGCCTGGAGGATTTCAACCCCTGAGCAAAGCCTCCCAGGGTCTCCCCACCCATTAAGGAGCATGGTGTGCTCCTTAATCCGGGATTTCGTCTGCTTAGCAACTGCAACTAGGAGTGCTGAGATTGCAATCACCAAGTGAAACAGTCACATGACATCTCACTGATGTCGCTTTGCTCAACAACCAAGTTTCTGGACTCAATTGTGGTGGTAAGTCAAAGACCTACTTTTCACTACCTACTTCGATAGATCTGAGTTCAGACATCATAAGGCTCTGTAGTTTAGTTTAAAATGAAAGGGAATAATTCCCCTCTCATGTCCACAAAATAATGCGGGGGGGGGGGATGACGGGGGACAGAACCTGTTAATCAGAAGGTTTATTGTACAGTAGATAATATGGTTTCCCATGCTTGTTCCTCAGAAGTTTCACATGGAACTCCTAATTGGGTAAAGCATGGGTGTTGGTGAGGATATTTTTTTAAAAAAAGAACTGAATGTTTGATTTATGAAAAGCATAATTTAGTAACTTTTAATAAAGATGATGAAAATTGTTAGCACAATATTGTTTTAACATCCTGAAGTGCTTAGATAAACCTTTATCAGTTAGCAATACCTTTTTCTTTTTCATCCTCCTCCTCTTCTTCTTCACTTGATGAGGCTAAATAAGCTTGGAAGTCCATGTCCAGAAGTTCATCTTTTTTAAAATTTTTGCTCAGAGAAGTCACCCTTTCTTGATCTGTCTCGTCCCACGTAATGTCTACCTTACCAATAGGCAAGATAAATATGCTGCAACTTATTATTGTAAAAAATGCATTGTAAAATCACATAAAAATTGGCTCCTGCACTTCTGTCAACAACTTTGCTTAACAATAGTTTACTGGATACACTTTAAATGAGTATTTCCTCACATGATACAAAGCCATCAATTACAATGGCTAAGCTTGTGCAATATGCTGAGCGAAAACCAAGACATGTGCATATTGTTTTAGCAGCTTATATAAATTCTAGTCACAATTTAAATGCAAGCTTGCTTATTCCAAAGAAATCATCATACAAATGCCAGTTCCCATTCTGGGTCATAAGATATTCAGCTGTAGTACTAAGAACTGTAATTTACACCCAAAAGGAATCCGGCAAAGTCCTACCTTCAAGCACTGGCAGAATATTACTGAATATTACTGAAACAAAATGTATTGAGTAAGAAATAGAAATCTATGAGTAGTGCGGTGGCCTAGAGGTGAAGACGCTCACCTCCCACTTGGAAGGTTGAGAGTTCAATCCTAGGCAGCAACAAATGTTTCTCTATCAGGGCACAAAGAGAAAATATCTGCTGTGAACTCCGTGTAGGTATTAGGAAGGGCATCCAGCCAATAAACGCTCAGCTCCATTCAGCTACCCTGACCCCATCCTAAGGCAAAGGGATTCACGGTCGTAAAAAAAAAAAAAAAAAAAGAACAGAAATCTAAAGATGAATGAGCCAAAGTGGGAAAGTTATGTCTGCCTTTCCTTATAGGTTGTCAGAGCAGCTCTAACTTTGAATAGAATACAGCAACTAATGCTAGTGAGAAGATGGCCAGCGTATTACTTCATCCTTCTTATTTTCCTTTCCTCAGATTTATCAAGATATTGGAATATTTTAGTCACCTGGGCCTTATTAAAGTAACAGTAACTGGGGCTGATCATTGGAGACAGGTAAGAAGCTGGTTACTAGGACAACAGACTAAATCATAGAAAGGGTTGTCCAAAGCATTTCCTGTTATGGAGTCTTTCCAGATAATAACTACATGCATTTGGTTATTTCAGTCCAAAGAACGAAGTTTGAAAACAGGCTTCCATTTTTAAATTAAACATTCAGGTTCTTCTAATATGAGCCTTGCAGCTATTGATAGATGGTTCATTTGTAATTTATAATTTAAGACAGGACTTCTCAAACTTAAGCCCCATAGTGGCCAATGGTAGGAAAGGATGGGAACTGCTCTCCACTCAAAAATTCCATCACAGATTCACTGGACTGAAGACCAAGGCAATGAATCCATGCATGTCACTTTAAAAAAATGCTCCTCTATTCTACCACTAACTGGGAAAGAAAAATCACTAAAAAGGGAATACAAGTAGTCTTGGTATATACAGTATAATATATCCAAATTTAACAGATGCCAGACCTCAATAAACAAGATTTTCATGCATCAGTGGGTTGCACAAGTCTGAGTGGCTTTCTGTTACTTCATGTGTTCCCCAAAAGGCACATTGCCTTTTGTGCAAGCATAAGTTGTGCAAGTTTCATTGGGGTTAGGTTGTCTCTTCAATAAATCTGCTATTGCTGCTGCTGCTTCAATCATTGTGCATCCCACGGGGTAAGCGGTGAGCCATGTGAAACCCACAGAAACTCCATTAAACAAAGAGGAATCCACAAAGACCATGCAGAGACCATCTATATGGAATGAAGTGCTTACGGAAGGAAAAGGACAAATGCAGGCTTTGGAATTTTCAATTCCCATAGACTGAACTCCTGGTTCAAATATACAGGTAGTCCTCAACTTACAACAGTTCATTTAGTGAATATTTAAAGTTACAGCGGCATTGAAAAGCGACTGATGACCATTTTTCACACTTAAGACTGTTGCAGCATCCGATAGCCATGTGATCAAAACTCAGATGCTTGGCAACTGACTCCTATTTATGACGATTGCAGTGTCCCAGCATAATTTGATCACCTTTGGGGACCTTCCCACAAGCAAAATCAATGGGGAAGCCAGATTCACTTAACAACTGTGTTTCTAATTTAACAACTGCAGCGATTCATTTAACAACTGTGGGAAGAAAGGTCGTCTAAAATGGGGCAAAATTAACTTCACGACTTAGCAACAAGAATATGAGGCTCCATTGCGGACGTAAGTCGAGGACTACTTGTACATAGTGATAGAGAAACAGAGATAGATTTAATGAAGTTATTGCTCTTTGTGATTTGTTGCAGTAGAATGGAACCCCGCTTAGAATCACAACCTGTACTTTCTAGACTTTTTAAATTGGCTTTCAAAGGCAGTCTTTAAAATGACAAAAAATAAGCAATGTAAAGCTCGCATGATGTCTTCATAAAATCAGAATTATAATAAACTGCTGCCCTATTATTTCATTATCTAAGTACTACTATCCTCTCCAAGAAGAGCTCTTGTTTTTGTTCTTTTGCAAGTACAATTTATATTGCATCAACACATATGGAGTTATTTCCCCCTTCCAGCTACACTCTGACCACTGCTATATTTACAAATGAAACACACAAAGCTAAACAAAATTCTAAATAGCTATAAAAACATTGTTAAGGTACCTTTGATGTTGCCACAGCAGCGGATGTGAAGTACTTTGGTTTATAAGCAGCCACGTCCAATTCAGAGGCCATGTCCTTTGGCTCGTCGTCAAATGTCACATCATCTGGAATAAATCTTAGGAGCCAGAAGAAAACAGCTTATTATTAAACATGCCTTAAATAGACAAAATTGATAGGCCTAGTTTCAAACAAGTATTAGCCGTGAAAAAAGCAATGACTGGATAAGAGAAGGGGGAATTACAAACAGAAAATGTTAGCCTTTTACTCAGAACAGGAACTGAAAAATGATACTGATCCTATCACCACCACCATCATCATCTTATCTGTGGGAATCAGGTGGCCATAGTACATGTATAGACCAGTCTAACTGGTTGGGCACTGTATGGAGCTTGGCACCGAAATAATCTGACTATGAAAAGCGGGTTCATATGGATACTCTCTGAAGGGCCCTATTCGTTCTCTCTTCTGATACGCCCTATACCCTGGTATAATAAAAGAAGGTGACGGAGTCAGCTCTGGGCTCTCATATCATGAGAAACACCTGTCCTTGTGCTTTCTCTAATCTGGACTACTCATGAGAAGCCCACCAGGGTGAATGCAACACTTATCCTCCTCCTCCTCATCTCCTGTGCAGAGCACATTGGGCAGCAAGTGTTTTCCAGTGGTTTTGGTCATTTGCAGCAATCCTATAATTAATAATAATGAATTCATAATAATCTGATCTTATCATTAATGCTAAAAACACTTAATCTGGGGAACAATCCTAACCACTACCCAGATTCCAGGTTTTTTTTTCTCCAGTGGAGAGCGAAGGACGGAGGAAGCAGCTTAAATCTAAAGATTAGCAGTGAGCTTTACATTGCTGTTGCATTACCATATGTTCATTCTATTTATTTTGTTTTTTTAAAGGATTCTCTTTCACCCAATATCAGTTTCTAATATGCATCTTCTCTCTGTTAAGAAACTGAAAATTCAGTGGAATACTCAGAAAGTGCAAAAGATTGTGGGCAACTATTTTCCAATCCATACATTAATCCAGAAGGTATGGACCATGTCAATGGTCAGACACAATTTTGTGTCTTCAACCAACCCTTTTGATAGCTTTCTACAGCCCTCCTGTTATGCCTGATCACAGTTCCAATATTTCCTAGCCAGCATGCCCAATAGCAATTGCAAGAGTTGTAACTTAGTATAACTGACAGTTTGGATAAACCCAGGGGTGAAATGCTCCCGGTTCGGACTGGATCGCCCGATTCGGTAGCGATGGTGGCAGGTGGTTCAGAGAACCGGTAGCAAAAATCCCTGCCCCCCACAAGGCCCAGCTGAGCCGCGTGATCATCAGAGGCTTTTTTATTTACTTTTAAAAGCATTTTTTCTACAACCTCTTCGGCCAAAGAGGTTGTTAAAAAATGCTTTTAAAAGGCTCTGATGATCCCAGCTGAGCCGCACGATCATCAGAGGCTTAAAAGTAAAAAAAAAAAAAGCCTCTGATGATCGCGCGGCTCAGCTGGGATCATCAGAGCCTTTTAAAAGCATTTTTTTACAACCTCTTTGAGAGGTTGCACGCCACAGATGATCACCCCCTCACGCACTGTTCTACTTACCTCATGCTCCTTTTGGCGTGAACTGCGCACGCACACCTCGCATTTGGCATGTGGTGCGCACTGTGCAGCCAGCGAACCAGTAATAAACCAGTTCAGATTTGACCACTGGATAAACCACTTTAAAGCAGATAGCAACCATACCAAATATCTAGTGTTTTACATGGATTTGAGACACACGTATCAAACTCAGTTTGGTCAAAACACCATCAAGAGAACATGAGGAAATTAAATACATTTCTGTAGGTGGGAACCCAGGTTACAATCAAAGTCCTGAAAGCTAACTGTTACATTTTTCTTGCTTTGTAATGAGAAAAATAATTAGAAGTTGGTCAAACCAAACTAGCTCTTAAAAATAAATATACGATACCTCAAGTCCACAAAAGAATAGCTGCTTTCAAATTCCAGTCCATCGCACTCTTCATATATTTTATTGGCTGTTTCAGGGGAGTCACAGTCAACTACTGCATAGAAATATTTCAGGCGTTTGAATTGATAGTCTCTCAATTTCTCCTTATAAATGCTACAAGGAATGAGAAAAGTAGTATGAGGCAAGATGGGTGGTTAAGTTTGATATATAAATCAATATATAAATAAATGTTAGAGAAAAAGAGGCAGTGAGAAGCAATATACTATCATATCATTTCCATCTTAAAAGGGAAAAGACATTAGCTAGGATTAAAGCACAGAGATAATAAATATTCCTAACGCTCTTGGTATTTGCAGGGATAAGTGAAGAATTTGCAAGGTTTCTATACTTTAAATACCATGCATCTATTTGGTAGTCCTCTATTTGTAGTTTGGGATATAAGACAATTTATCTGCAACTTACAATCACCCAAAGGATTCCCCCCCCCCTCACATTCATCCTTTGAATAGCATTCCCTAAACCATACCTTTTAAAAAGTACCTCATTTTCAAAAGCAACTGCTACCTGAGACATACAAATTCAGTGTTACACAAACACATTCTGAACTATTAACAACCCTCTTTGAATCTTAGCCATCTTTTCTATATTTATTTATTTATAAATAGTTTTCTACATTATAGTATAACACCAATGCACAGCACACCTGTACAGGAATGGTACATTTATCAGCCAAGAATCTAGCAACATGGTTAAAAAAAGGCTTTTTAAAAATATAGGCAAGTTGTAGCATGTGTTTTACTGGACTTGCCCTCCATTGAAAAAAAACCAATCAGAAACGAATTTACTTTTATTTTAGAAAAGCATTTACTGTTCTTCGAAAAAAAACTTTTGCTGCTGCTTTGGCAGTGTTAGGCAATTCAATGTTTTGAGATACTTAAATATCACAATATTGAACATCAAAAAACATTTCCTGATGAAATCCAAATACATATTAATGCAGTTAGTTCAAAATGTAGTGGCCTACATACTTTTGTGCAAGTCTAAATTTGCATATGTGTCACCTCTCTTGCAGGATCTGCACCGATTTGCTTGGGGTCCAATTCAAGGTGCTGGTTGTCGCCTTTAAAGCCATACATGGCCTGGAGTCAGATTATTTGAAAGACCATCTTTTCCCAGTTAAATCTACCTGACCCACCAGAGCGGGAAAGCAGGGGATGTTACGGTTCCCCTCTCCTAAGAAGGTCCATCTAGTGGAACTAAGAAGAAGGGTCTTCTCTGTAGTAGAAGGAAAGAAGATTGGCACACTTTTGAAAGGCCCTGAAGACATGGTTTTTACCAGTAAACCTGGGGACTCCTGGATGACATGGAGCTCATCAAGTGGTTGGTTTGATCGTTGTCACCAGAAGGGTGGGGGGTTTATTGGGTTTTGCAATGGGCTTTTATTTCTGTAAGCTGCCTAGAGTCACTGTGAGTTGTGTGGCTATTAAAATTTTCTTAATGAATATATAATGAAATAAATAATATGCTACAGTTCTGTTCATTATACTATAATTTACAACCTAAAAATGGAGAGTCATCTGGAAAAGTTGCTACCATCTGACAGCAATTGCACTTAAGACTTATATACCACTTTATAGTGCTTTACAGACCTCTTTTAGTGGTTTGCAGAGTCAGCATATTGCCCCCAACAATCTGGCTCCTCATTTTACGGATGGAAGGTTGAGTCAACCTTGAGACGGTCAAGATCCAACTGCTGAACTGCTGGCAGTCTGCAGTCAGCAGAATTAGCCTGCAATACTACATTCTAAACTTAGAAATCAGGATGTGTACTAATAGTAGCAATGAACAAATGAAATAACTAAACTTCCTCTCACCACACACTTTTTGATTTTATTACTGAGTAGTCACATATACCAATACCAATAAATTAGAAAGCCTCTATATATTGGAGAAAGATTCCACCTAGTGGTGAAACACATTATGCAAAATTCCAGAGTTATTTCAGAAATGAGAAGCATTCAGCTTGTAACTGCAGCTTCAAGGATACATTAAGAAAACAAAAAAATATCATAATTTATTAAGGTACATGCCTATGGCTACAAGGACAAACTTTGGAAAGTTTAGAAAAAAAGATACAATACCAACAATATCTGATTGGGAATTTAAATTTGGAGAATATGCAGCAATGGTGAAACTAACAGTATATACACACAGGCATATACAGAACAGAAATTTAAATTTAAGCAATATAAAGTATGCAGCATGGTAAATAAAAGCACTTAGAATATGGCTTCTAAAGTCTATGTCAATAGGTATCATTTTGATAGCCATGTTATTTCAATTGATTATTGCTACTCTATGTCTTCCATTCTTTAGCAGAAAGGTAAGCTTTCTTTTTATTCCATTATTACGTTTGCTCAGGAGTCACAATTAAAAGCACTGCCTTGAGTGCTAATCAGTTTTGCCCAGAACTTTCCAAAGGGAGGGAGGGAGGGAGGGAGGGAGGAAGATTAAAGCAACTCTGGATCAAATCCTTATGGACCATGTAAAAGGAACCCTTAACAGAAGAAATTAAATGCACTTAATGCATAGAAAAGGGTATGCAAGGAATCATCCAAAATTCAACATGAAATACCTGTCTTTTTCTGTGACATTTTGAGGAAGGCTTAACAGTTCTGCAGGGCCTTTTAGTTTTTCCTCCTTCATTCTCTGTTTTCCAAAGTCTGAAGGGTAAATCTAAAGAGTAACAAAATGAAGATATACACCATGTAGTAGCTTCTTATGTTTTCTTTGCTATCAAACCACCAGGATTATAAAAAAAAGTTCATATGGAATTTTTTTTAAAAAAAAACACCACCACCACCACCAGGCTATCACTAAAGCTATGAAAAACTAAACAAAAAAGGAAGTATCCATTTTTATCTTATATACACACTAAAACACGTATTTATAAATAGAATAACTTCAAGTGATTCGGTAGTAGAGTATGAATATCTTCCCAGAACAGCTAATTAGACTCTAATCTATACTTATGCCACTGCTAAAAAAATGAAAATGCATAATCTGGATCTGAATGAATACATAAACACACAAAAAAATACAGTATAGCATTCATACTTAAGGATAAATGTCCACTCTGGATATTTTTCATTTTTGTACTTTTTCTATTCTGAACACATTATGAGGACCCAGTTCTCTGGAGAAGGCTCTGGTGTTGGGAAAGGTGCAGGAAAAGAGAAGAGGACAACCAGCAGCAAGATGGATGGACTGAGTTACAGTGATCTAAAAGTATAGGGTAGGAACAGACGATAACAGAGACAATCTATATATAGTATGTGGTTGCTAAGAGTTGCTGCTAAATGGCACATAATCAATCAATTAATCAATTTCTTTCCCTTTCTTATCTGGATGCTGCGGCTGCAGTCTTGCCAGTGTTCCAGTCAATGGGAAAGAAGAAAGTGCTGTTTTCAAAACTCCTCCTGGTCTCTTACCAAAATGACAACAAGGCATTTATTTCCCTGGCTGTTCCTGATCTGAATAGGTATTTATTGCAAGTGCTTACCTTTACAGAAAAAATAACACCACCTTTGGGTGTAAATGAGTTAAGCAAAGCCAGTAGGTCCTTCGCTTTCAAGCGATCCCAATCCATGTTACAAACTGCCAGTCTGTGTGTGACCTGCATCAAAAAAAAGTAATTTATAATAGGATAATATGATGCACAGAAATATTATGATTGGGCCTATCATTCAAAATTCAGCTGTGAATGTAGGTTTGTATCTAGCAGGGGGAAACACAGTTTAATTGGAAAGCTACAAAATGTCTTGCCTTGAACAGGAGTAGAAGATGGAAGACTTAAAATCAGAACTTAACTTTGCTCTCTCAACCAAGCCCATAACTGAAGAACTATAAATCACATCCAAGTCAGTTGAAGTCACTCCTTTAAAAAGGGGTGTCAAACTCAAGGCCCGCAGGCTGGACCTAGTCCGCCAAGTGTTTAAATCTGGCCCATGGGCCCAGCCTGGAAATAGCAAAGGACTGGCCTGTGGTGCCTCTGGCAGCCAAACTGGGGTGCGGGGGGGGGGGCAGCATGTGCCTCCCCCAGGCTCCGTTTTGGCTGGCAGAGGGCTGCAGGAGGCCGTCCAGGCTAAAAACAGGGTACAGGGGGCCACATGCACCCTTGTTGTGCCACGCTTTGGCCGGCGGGGTGCTGCAGGAGGTACCCATCCCACCTTCCCCCTCCCCCCCCGGGGCGGCCTTCGGAGAACTACAATGCTGATCCAGCCCTCGAAGAAATCCAATTTGACACCCCTGTCTTAAAACAACAGTGACTGATAACACAGATTAGAGTAATATATTTAAATACACAAGACAATCCTTTCTGGTGATGCTATTTTTCCCTGAGTCAATGAACTAAGAGAAATCATTTGGTTTTTTTTATTCACAGACTTGTAGGACAAGGACAGGAAACCTTCTGAATCCAATGTTTACATCTGCTATTTTTTAAAGTTTTAATACATCTGGTATTTTTTAATAGTTGCACTCACAAATTTTTGTGAGTGCAACTATTTTATAAGCAATGGTGATTACAAAACAGGGTGGATAAAAATCAATGATTTTTTTAAAAAAATCAAAAAAATCAGATTTTTTTGATTTAAATTGGATTTTTTTGATTTATATCGGATTTTTTTGATAAAAAACTTTTGGGGTAAAAATCTATCGTAAGATAGTTTTCTATTTAAGATACATAAATAATTTAGTTTATTCAGCATGAAATGGAGCTTTGTTATGTAGCATGAGGCTGTATATTCTGCAACACTGGGACTATCGGTGAGTCAACAGTGGGTCAAAGGAGTAGCAGAGATGACAGTTGCTCTTTAAAAAGTATGATTTAAATCGAGTTGATTTAAATCAAGCCTTTTTACTAGTGATTTAAATCATGATTTAAATTGTGATTTAAATCAACTCGATTTAAATCAAATCCACCCTGTTACAAAATGATCCTAGTAGAAGTACAATCAGTAACACAAACAGGGAAAACATCTCTCCCTCCACCCCCCTTATTCTCTTTCAGATAGAAACTGTCACAAGGAGAAATGGACAAGCAGGAGAGACATACAGAGGACAGACAAAGCAAGGGAGATAGCAGAGTCAGAAAGAAAACCACACTCAAACACAGAGGGAACAAACATAAATCCCACAAAGTCCAGAGAGGAGACTGGAACAAAGAAATGGCACCAAATAAATGCACAAAAGCAGAGAGACAAAGGCACAGAGAATGTATAAAGATATGTATACTATCCCTAATAAGTGACTGAATAAAATAGCTGTAAAGATTTGAGATACTGCATGGTATTTATGCTCTATCTAAATAATGGGGCAATTATGGAAGATTCCTTTTCCCTCTACCCAATTTAAAGACTGAGAAAATGTTTCCGTCATGTGTGGATAGCTTCATTAATATACCCAAAGAGGAAATTGTTTGATAGACACCCCAACTTAGTTTGGGTGAGCAGATGCAGTGATACCTAGAAGTGGAAGGTTGTACCAGCTGTACATATCATGCAGGCTGAGAGGCTGGACTGTAAGATAGGAAGCTAATGTACAAACTCATCTAGCATATGAAATTCTTGAGTAAGTTTTATTGTGTACACCAATCACGTGGAATCTTTCAGTGCTAGAGAAATTGTGCATAATATCTTCCTAAACCCTAGAAAGCGATCAAGCAAACAAGGGCAAAACCACTTCTGAAAAACCTTGCCAAAAAAACTGCAGGGATTTGTCCAGGCAATCTCTGAGAAATGGATATGATTGAATGGAAGAAAAAAAAGAAAAGTATCTTGGATATTGCAAATAGCAATGAAATAGTACATTAAAATAGTGGGCCCTTAAGATTCATTAAATAGGGCAAGTAACCAGTAGTCCTCCAAATGTTGTTGGAATAATCCATCATCCCCGTTCATTGACTACTTGTAATTGATTCAACCCAACATCCTAAAGAATCACAGATTGCTTATTGTATCATTAATCTTACCTGATCTGCTTGTGGGGCATCTTTCCCCAATTCTCCCCATTCATGTATAACTTCTGGATCTTTGGGAAATATCTCCAAGAAATCATCTTCCTCTTCATCCTCAGAGCTGGTTTCAAGATTACCTTTCCCCCTAGCCAAATCTGGCCCACTGTCACTCTCATCATCCTCCATTTGACTTTCATTCGTTGAATCTTCTTCATCATCTTCTGAAGTGCTTTCCTCTCTTATTGCTCCTTTATCTCCCAAATCACTTTCCTCTTGCAGATCACTATTATCTTCTAATTTATCTTCCTCTTCACTTTCCTCACTGCTTTTTGATTCTTGCAGATTAGAACTCTCTTCAACTTCACAACTTTTATTTTTCACATATGTTTCCTTAACATGGCTGGCAGAGAAATCATTTGCTAAATTAAAGAAAGCAAACAAGACATTTCATATACTTGCATGGTAATTCTTCTGCAAAAGAATTCATGACAATAATTTTTCTTATTTCCCACGCTACAGTCTAGTATTTTTGTAAGGGGGGTGGAGAGGGAGAGGGGGAGAGAGCGCTTTCACAAACTGAACATGATTTTTTGCCCAATAACAGCTTATAAATAGCATGTTTATAATAACTGTCATAGACAATTACCCATTTTCCCTGAGCAGTTAAATTTCCATAATAGTGTCATTTCAAAAAGCCAAAAGTGCCATAAAAATAAGAGTTGGCTGGTTTGTCGAAGTCCTAATTTTTTTATCTAAATAAGCACATGAATTGCAATAAATTAAGGTGCTGATATATTGGCTACTTTGCATTTCTAAAATTGTGTATATGTAAAGAGCTATACAAATTTATATTAGGAAATCTGCTTTATTTATCTATTTAAATAGATGGATGGATGGATAGATAGTCATGGAAAAATATGAGTTGCTAGGAGTAAAATATGATATGACAACACAAAATCAATCCATATATTCAGTACGAATGAGATCTCTGCCTTAAGCCAAAATATTCCACCAGAAATAAAGTATGGCAATAAAACAAACACCAGAATTACAATAAAGCAGGATGAGAACCAATATCTTAATAACATCATTAAAATTACTATATTCAATGCCTCATTCCAAATGTGAAGGTACTATCGTGGATCTATTTACCTAGCAATTTTTGGAGGGACAGTTAATGATCAGTATCTGAATAAATTCTACAGCTTTGTCGCTATTATCTTTACTGGAACCAGGCATGTTACAAATCTGAGAAGTCATTAGTATTACATAAATCATGTGGGTGGTACACATCAGAGCACTGTTTTCTTAAACTATGCTTAATGAAATAGTGTGGTTCCATAACAATATGAAGGTTGTCAGCTAGTTTAAAGATTTAAAAGAAGCATATTGTGTGTTTTGGATGGTTTCAAATTCATTAGCTATAAATAACGGGGCGATTCTGACAGCTCCCCCATCCAAGGAGCAATAAACTTGATGTAAATGACAATTACAGAACATTCGATCAACCTTATTCACTTTTTCAATGGCCTGAATTATTTTACTTACTGTAATTTCCCACTGCTTTTTCTTTTACAGTCTTTTTTGTCTTCTTCTTCAAAGACTTCTTCAAAGTCTTCTTTGAAGATTTTTTACATAAAAAATCTTTAGAAATTTCATCACAATAGTTCTGCTTTGGGGGTGCTACTGTAAAGTCTTGTGGAAATTCAGTTGCTTTTTTCCTTTTTATATCCTTTTCTGATTTAAACGATTTGCCTTTCTGATCATCACTTTTTAAAATATCTGACTGTGAGACAGATGAAACCTCATCTGCCTGCTTGCTTGTTTGCCTACCAACCGAAGACTTTGTGGAACTTTTTCCCCCTTTAGATTTGACCTTTTTCTGATTTGTTTTCTTTTCAGTCTGCTTACTATCAGTCTCTGAAATATCAGAATCTGAATCAGAAAGTTCATAAAAACGTTTCAGGTCCTCTGTAGAGGTACGATTAATTGGTCGACCTCGCTTATCCACAGTATATTTCAACTTGAATTTTTTGTCATGAAACATAGCCCGAAATCTTGAATCAATTTTGATCTTGCGGTCCTTTTCTGGCATTTCCCAAAACCGAGGGTCTTTTGTGATGCGAGAAAACCGCTTGTCACTCGTGAGTTCCTTCTTAGATGCCATTCTTGCTTTTTTTAAAAAATGCAACAAACCTGAACCTGAAAATAAAGAAAAAATTATATCGTAAAATAAGAAACGCTATCTTCTAAAATTAAAATAGTTCAAATTATAATTCAATATAAATTTACTCCACATATTCTCACATTAATCAGGCATTATATTAAAAATGCAATCAACAGGAAGGCAATATTTATCATCTTTGGTGAACATGTAACAAAGCTAAGAAATATTGTGATCAGTTATGTACTTTAGTTTAGAGAAGTCTTAAAATAAATGTACAATTAAAACCAGAGACTTTCCTTTAAGATTTAATAAATAAATAGACTGAAAGAACATATGGGATTTTGTTTCTATATATGACAATAGCAGTGAGACTTCTATTGCGGAAGAATTCCTACAATGGAAGAATGGATGAGATTGATGAAATTGGCTGGGATGGAAAAATTAACATTTTTGGTTTAAAAAATGATTTCGTCTTGCTTTGCTTTTGTTTGGAAACCTTTTTTTGAAGTTTTGCTTGAAACTGAAATAAGGGAACTTTAATTTTGGAATTTGAGTATTAGAATTGTTTATGATTATAAAAATATTGTGCATTATTAATTTCAGAGTAAGAGGTTAATATATTTTATATTTTATCTCTACTGAAAAAATGTGGAAGTCACTCTTTTTCTTTCTTCCTTTTTTTTTCTTTTCTGCACTCCTAATTTTGCTATTTTCATCTTTTCTTTGCCTAATTCCTTTTTTCTGCTTCCTTATATTTTTTGTTGAAACTTAATAAAGTTATAAAAAATTTAAAAGGCGCATTCCATATAGACTAAAGACATTATTTTTGATAATAGAAATTTTCAGAAGCATATCATAAATAGGAAAATACATTCAATCTTCTGTAAAATTGTAGTTTAATTTAGACATCATCACAAGGTATATGAATATAGCTGATCTACTTCCCCCAGGAAATGGGACAGATGGAATAGAAACCAAAGTTTCAAAAAAGTCTCCTAAAAAGTAAAAGTATCTATAATGGCTGCTATATTAATGTGAAATGCTTCTTTCAATAAGATTCACTAATTTTCATGTTTTAAGCCATACAGCAAATTAAGGTGCAAGAACTGTGAGTGGTTTCAGCTTCCTCTTCTGCTAGTCTAGTCATGCCATCTCAAAGATGGAATATTATTGCCTGGGAAAAATATTTTGAAATTCATAATGCATGCAACTATTGTTATTGCCTGCTGGCCCAGCACTATCCTTTTATAGCTTGGATAGATGTCAGAATGCTACCATCCCAATTCTGGAGAACCACA
The DNA here is from genome assembly GCF_059756535.1 of Pantherophis guttatus. Taxonomy (NCBI): domain Eukaryota; kingdom Metazoa; phylum Chordata; class Lepidosauria; order Squamata; family Colubridae; genus Pantherophis; species Pantherophis guttatus. Next base: position 197,274,593 of record NC_142063.1, on the reverse strand, counting down.
GTATTGTCCATCAGCAGATTACTTAAGATATTTTTCTTGAGATGTGTATGGCTACTAGAGCCACTGAATGTATGTTCTAAACCAGGGCTGTCAAACTCCCAGCTCGCAGGTCAGATGCATCACACGCTTGCCACGCCCACACCCGGTTTAGAGAAGGGGGGGAAATCCCAATACGTCACGTGATGCTGCTGTGACATGAGTTTGACAGCCCTCTTCTAAACAGTTCAAATTAGTGTGACATTATGTTACAAATATGCAATAGATGTAAAACATTTCATTAATAAATGCAGCCAAACAAATTTTTACATAAACATCCTCAAAGAGCTGATATCTGTGATGCTTTAAATTAGGAATGCAATAAATTCAGCATCCAGGCCCTATGAGGAACTGTATGTCGCCCTTAAGTGCCATCCAACATTTTTAGGCCAATTAAGGATAACATTAGGTACAGTGGTGGAATTCAAATTTTTTTACTACCAGTTCTGTGGGCGTGGCTTGGTGGGTGTGGCATCGCTTGGTGGGCGTGGCAGGGGAAGGATACTGCAAAGTCCCCATTCCCTCCCCACTCCTGGGGGAAAGATATTGCAAAATCTCCATTCCCACTCTGGGGCCAGCCAGAGATGATATTTGCCGGTTCTCCAAACTATTAAAAATTTTCGCTACCGGTTCTCCAGAGCCTGTCAGAACCTGCTCAATTTCACCCCTGAATTAGGTAGTCCACTTATGTTGAGGCCGATAAATTGAAATAACACTGAAAAAGATTTCAAGTTGTTTTGGTTCCATTTATATGTATATCAAACCTAACAGACTTGAATAAATGTGCTATGCATTTATCAATGCATATGTTACACTTACATCCTTTAATTAGAAGATCAAGCCTTATCATTAAACTATATGTATGATCCTTTCTCATATTACTTTCCACAGATATAGTGGGATGGGCAGGACTTAAAACACTAGCCAAAAACCAAGCAATAAATCTTAGGACTGAGCTTTGAAGGCATGGTATAACCAATATACCATGCATGGAAATAACAGGTACTAGTGTATTTTAATGGAGAAAGTAACAACGCAGCAGCTATTCCATTTTAATTTATCATATTGCGGGAATCAAGAGTTGAACCCACAGTTCACTTAACAAAGATCAACAACGTGCAACGCGAAGGGAAATGAAAACCAAGGTCCCAGTATCTATACCACGAGACAACAGAGAAGGAAAGAAAACACCCACGCGTGAATTTCACAACCCCGTAACGCCTCCCGGTAAAAATCACACTTACTTACGTGTCAATCGCGCTGGTCTACCAATATATCCACTCGCCTGTACGGACCCCGCGTTGATCGCACGGATCGAAACGACTTCCGTGCGCAGAGAATTTACGTCATTTCCTACGGCGACTGGAAAGAGACAAAATTACCTTAACTTCGTAAAGGTACCGCAGGTTTGGAGGCGGGGGGGGGGAGGAGAAAAAAAAAGAGGAAGCACTGCTTCACTGGAAGCCATTAAACCGAATATGTTTTGATTATTTCAAAGAACTACATTAGAGGAAATTTCAGTCCCTACTATTTTGGGTCGTTTTAAAAATCTGGATTATAATCAACTTCCTCAACCCCTCAATCGTTTTTGTTTTTATAACACAGATCCATGAAGCATTGGTTCATGGTTGTAATTTATCCTTCAGCATAGACCAGCACTGTCATCTATGCATTGAATGCTGGAGCAGAAAAAGACTTAGAAATGCAATTATAATTTGGTTCCTGTCCCTGTATAACAACGGGGGGACACAGAGATACAATTTACAATAACACTGTAGTGCATTTCACCATTCAGGTTGGAGCTCAGAGATGCAGCGCTCCAATATTTTAACTACAATGAGGCTGAAAGAGAAGCCTTAGGCAATCACAACTTAGTTTTCTTACACTGAATTTGCATGCCTCTATAAATTGTGATTGGGTAACTTGAAGCTCAATATGTCATGTAAACAGAGCCGATGAGAACTGTTTATATTTCAGGCTGTTGCTGAATCCTAGCAATTGGCTTTGTTCAATAGCTGAGATGCATTAAATGTGTAAATAATATTCTAAGTCGTTTTTAATGTTATTCTGTTATTTGTATTATTTCCTTAGGATGCAAGTCAGCAGAAATTGCAAACTAATATTCTTTCCAGAAGCCAGAGGGAAGGTTAGTTGGGTGGTTCTGGGTGTCCTGCAAAAGCAGGCTAGGATTGATTTCACACTTCATACTAAACCCTTGTTTATGGTTTATTGAATAAACCAATCGGTTGGTTTTGCACATAATGGTTTAGAATGTAAACCCTAAACTTTAGATAAACCCTGTCTGTAACTGATACAGACACTTACTGCTTTTTTCTCCCCAATTGCTTCTCGTCCTTTCCGAATTTTAATCCACTTGCTGAGTCAAGAAAGCTTGTACACGACATAGCAATTTTGCGCCAACTTCTATTCAAGTGCATTGATTTTAGCCTCTCTCTACTTTTCAAAGGATCATCACAGTGGACTGAAATAGCCTAAAGCCATAAAAAGAAGCTGGTGGGGTGCGTTCAGGAGTGAGGGTTTATTATGCTTTCCCCAACTCTCCTTTTCAAGCAATTCAAACTGGGTCTATCTTTACTTTTAGAATAGAATAGAATAAGCTGGAAGGGTCCTTGGAGGTCTTCTAGTCCAGCCCCCTAAGTTAAGAAACTTCCCTTTCAGATATATTTAAAAAAACAAACAAACACGACTGTTTCCGCTACTGAAATATGCAGTATGAATGATCAACCCTCTCCTCCCATTCATTTCAAATAGCTTTGCCCGCCCCCTCTACCTTCCAAGCTAAGCGTGCAGAAGTGACCTGAGCCCGACGCAGGCGGATATTGCGAACCCGGCAGGCGTTTGTTGCTCTCTCTTTTCTAGCTCTAGCAGTCTTTGCAAAGCTGGCGCCGGCGGAGCAATGGAAGCGAAGGCGTTTCTGCGGGCGTCGTGCCTTTGCCGTCTGCAGTCAGCCACGGCGAGAGGAGGCACACCAGGCGGGCTCTGGTTCCGCCGCCGCTTCGCCCCTTCGGCGCCCGCGGCTCTGGGATCCCGTCCCGCCACGGGCCCTGGAGCCCTCAGCCCTTTCGACCGGCAGATGAAGAGGAAGCAAAAGAATTGGGCAGCCGGGCAGCCTCACGCGGAGCGCTGCGAGTACCTGCGGGAAGAGGTAGAGGCGAAGGGGCGAAGGAGAGGACAGGGCTCTCATTATTCTTGCTTGGAAAGTATTGAAAATACTTTACGGTTCTGTTGTTACAGAAAAGTCCCAAACAATCTAGTCTCTGTTGCATTGTATTGTATTGCCGAGATTGCATCCTGTGCCTTTTTTAAAAAAAACCATCCAATATTGTTAAGATCCTTCTGGCAGTAAAGAATACATTATATTGTAATGAAAGACATGTCTTCAAAACCTTATATGATGATACATTGCTGGAGATATATGTGGAGCCTGAGCAAACCTCTTAGCCTATTTTCATTTCGCATTGTCTTTTAGCCATTTTTTTTTTGTCTGTATATACTTGTCTTGACTATTCTGACATTGTCGATTTAGTTTGGGACATTTTTGAACATTTTGAATACCAATTCTCTGTCTTGGTTAATTACCCCCATAGAGTTAAGTAAGTAAATTGCTGGGGTTAGATTGAAGGTCGTTTTGATTTTGACCTTCCTTTGGTGATTGAGATGTACAGGAGATGTCAACACTTTTGATCTACAAAAGCAACTCTTTAGTTTTGTGTAACCTTAAAATGAAGAAGAAGAAAAAAAGCAGGCAGTGTCCTAAACAGGTAGTCCTTGACTTACAAGCATTTGTTTAGTGACCATTCAAAGTTACAAAGGCATTGAAAAAAGTGGTAGATGAGATGACCATATCACCATTCCCAAAGTCATGTGATTAAAATTCAGGAGCTTGGCAGGAGCTTGCCGTGTATTTATGATTCATTTAACAATCAAGGCAAAATAGTAAAATTGGGCACAACTCACCGGCTTTGCTTAGCAACAGAGAGACTGGTCCCCATTGTAGATGTAAAGCAAGAATTACTTACAGTTGGTTAAGGCGCCAGGCTAGAAACCTGGGGACTTTGATTTCTATTGCTGTCTTAGAAACAAGGCCAGCTGGCTAACCTTGGGACGCTTAGCCCCAGGACAGAGGCAAAGGCAAACCACTTCTGAAAAGCCTTGCCAAAAAAACTACAGGCAATTGCCATGAGTCAACACTAACTCAAAGTATTGATGACACTAAAAAACACACAATGCCACAAAAAAACAAAAGATACCTTAAAATTAATAAACTGATACCAAAAATGTTTATAAATGGTGATTTATTTGATTAGATGCCACAATTTGTTCATCCTTGATATGTTGTTGAGTAAATTGCAGTCCGATTATTCACACATTGCATTAAAACTAAATTCATGATTTACAATTTAACAAAACTGCTGATGTGAATTCATGCAACATAGTAAGTGCAGTGGTACCTTAATACACATCGTTAATTAGTTCTGGGAGCCACGGTGAGAACCAAAAACTATGAGTACCAAACAATTTTTTCCCATAAGGAATAATGTAGTGAGTCTCAAGGTAGCCGACACTGACAAGTTCTAGCTTGTGTGTTGAATACCAAAAAAATGAAGAGTACTAAAAGAAAATTTTAGTTTCAAAATGCATTGAGTACCAAATTTGATTAGTTTCAAAGCAATTGAGTACCAAGGTACCACTATACCCATGATGGCGAACCTACGGCACGCATGCCGCAGGTGGCACACGGAGCATCTCTCAGGGCACATGAGCCATTGCCCTAGGTCACCTCCAATGCGCATGCACGCGCACTGGCCAGCTGATTTTTGGCTGGTCCAACCCCTCCCCTACCAGGAGTCTCCATGCGGCCCGTTTTGGATGCCAGATAAGTACAGGGCTCACACGGAGGCTCTGGGAGGGTGAAAAACAGGCCTCCCAGAAGTCCGGAAATGGCCCATTTCTGGCCTCTGGAGGACCTCTGGAGGACATGGGGAGGCCGTTTTCGCCCTCCCAGACTCCAGGAAAGCTTCTGGAGTCTGGGGAGGGCAAATAACGGGCCTAACGGAAGTCCGGAAATGGGTCGTTTCTGGCCTCCAGAGGCTTGAGGGAGGCCTGCTAGGCCCAAAACAGGATGTGGGGGGTGGGGGGATTCTGCGTGCATGCACGGGCTGCAGGGGGCATTGCATTATGAGTATAGGCACGCACGCATGCAACCCCCTTGAACTTCCCCCGCTTTTGGCACACGACGGCAAAAAGATTTGCCACAACTGCACTATACTATGGACCATTTCCATTATTAGATTTATCAGAACTAGGATGCAAACCTTTTTTAGACCACATGATGGCAGCAAAGAATAGAAAATATTAGCTCTAATGGTCATCTGGATTATTACAGTGTACTTCTAGTAGCACTAATGCTGTGACTTGGCCCAAAGTGGGACCTCTGTAATAGTTTCAACATTTTCCCCAAATCCTATGCCAAATATTGCAAAAATATAGCAAAACTAGAATACAGAATATAGAATAACAAAATTGGAAGGGACCTCAGAGGTCATCTAGTCCCACTCTCTACTCGAGCAGAAGAGCTATACCTACAAACGGCTGTCCAGTCTCCTCTTGAAAGCCTCTATCAGTGGCAGTGTCTATCTTCTAATAGATATTTTTTTTCTGCATGCTAGGTTGGTGGTAGGATGGCCGATCGTGTGTTTGACATAGCCAAGTAAGATTTTACCTTGTGTTTTTTCTCTACAAAATGAGGTGACTTGTCTGTATAATATAAATTTTATTTATATGTATAATGTAAAATTATTCTATTTAGTTTGTTACTTGAATTTCTTTACATTTTATCTTGTCAGTATTGAAAAATGAGGACAATGGCATTCTGATCTATGAAGCAGATGTGACTAGGTTGCTCTGTCTTTTTCCGAACAGAAGCCTGGTCAGATATCCCTTACCTACCTTAAAGCCCCGCCCCTTAAATGGTAGACAGATCAGAGGTGGGTTTCAACAGGTTCTGACCAGTTCTGGAGAACTGGTAGTGGAAATTTTGAGTAGATCGGAGAACCGGTAGTAAAAATTCTGACTGGCCCTGGCCCCATTTACTCACTGCCTTCCAAGTCCCAGCTAATCGGGAGGAAATGGGGATTTTACAGTAACGTTCCCCTGGAGTGGGGTGGAAATGGAGATTTTACAGTATCCTTCCCCTGCCACGCCCACTAAGCCATGCCACACCCACTAAGCCATGCCACACCCACTAAGCCACACCCACAGAACCGGTAGTAAAAGAATTTGAAACCCACCACTGAGACAGATCTATTTGCGAATATGGGAACAGGAGAAAAAAAATTATGAACTCTTTAGTATTATCTATAATCTTGAAATATTGTGACCTATAGCGCAATCAGAGCTGTCTGTAAAATAAAAAGATTCTGATTAAACAAACAGCATACAGCACAAACATGCACTGTCTCAAGCCTGTATTGTAAATACTGAGGCAATGTTTTAAAATTATGTGAAATTCTAGAATAATCACCTCATTTGACTCAGTTGAGTCAACCAGATGTGGATTTGAGGCCCTTTTTTTATACATTTACACACTTTGCTTACCACTCCAAGAACATGGTCTTCTTAACACAGGATTGTAGAAGTGAATCATGACCCCATCAAAAGAGATCTAATCCACCAAAAAAACGTTTTGATGCTCATGAAGCTGAAAAGAACTGTAAAACCATGTTGGCATGTTTGATTGAAGTCATTAAAACCTCACATCCCCTTTCCTATAAAAATAGTGCTGGCTCAGGTTGTTGAGTGGAGATATGACAAAATACACTTCTGTCCGTGTTTCTATTTAATTGGAATCTCTGTCTATTCATACAACTTAGATCAGGGGTTGGCAACCTGTGTCTCTGGAGCTGCATGTGGCTCTTTCATCCCTCTGTTGCAGCTCCCGGTCGGCAGAGGAAAAAATGACGCCGCGCTAGGAGGAGACTATATCGTGGAGGAACCAGACTTCTGGTTGGCTCCAGAATTGAATGGGGGGCTTCCGGTTAGGACCTTTGTGGTTCTTTGAGTGTTTAAGGTTGCTGACCCCTGACTTACATGAAGCTCAGATCTCACTGTAAATACTACTCATTGTTCTCACTCTGCATATCGAACAAAACTGGGCAAATCTGAAACCTCCCGTTGCATACCATACCTGGTTTTGGGATTCTGGAAATCTTCACCAATCGCAGTAACCCAAATGTGGGAAATATTCTCACACTTTTCAACCAGGAAACAGAACCATAGTATAAGCCCTAAAATATGCTTAATATAGTTTTAGAGAGAATTTAAAACCTTGTAATAATCCTAAAAGGAGAAAGGTTCTCTGCAGTGAAAGAAGCATTCTGTTTTCCATTTGCTGCAGCTATCAGATTAAGCTGTATATCAGCCCTCTTCAATGAGGCAATACATCTTTGAAATTTAGGTTAAAGTAGATGATTGATTTGCAATTTTGCACCTTAATCCTATTCTATTTTTCATTCTTAAGGACATTTCCCCTTGCCTTGGACCTTGGGTGTGGGCGAAGCTACATTGCTCAGCATTTAAACAAGGTATTAGGTGCTTTTTTTTTTTTTTTTTTTGCAGTTTGGTTTTATTCATACAGTACAACCTGTTAGATTGTGGATTACTTAATAAATAACAATATTCTCTTCTATTGAAATCACATTTGGCTGATTTACACAATACATCAAAATAATAAACCATGGGTTAAAAACCAGAATGCTTGGGTTTCTACAACGCATGAAACTGCAGCTAGACAGATCACATTAGGACTTAATATGTTGTGGGAACCTCCCTAACCTTGTCAATTTGAATCAGACAACTGAACTAAGCAATTTGTTGCATGCTCAAAATAAGATGTAACAAATGTCACTCCTGTTTAATCAGTTTGTGTCTTATAGTCTCAGCTTTTTGATATACTGTATGGTCACAAAGAAGTAAGCCTCATTAGTTCAATTGGATTTTTAAGTAATTATGCAGAAGATTGGAATTACTTATCATTACTTACAATACGTGGGGTTTTCTGGGGTGGGCAGAGAATCCTAATAGTGTTTTCTTTTCTGTGTCTGATCAGAAGCCTCTTTCAGCTAATTAAAATGGCTTTCTCAGATAAAAAAATAGAGGTCTGTAGTTTTGAGCATGTTTTGATTCCCCAAATACCTGCTTTTCTAAAATGTTTTTAGGTAGTTTTAGACGAGTGACTATAGTTCCATAGATCAATTATTTAAAATGCAATGTTTCAGAAGTATTATTTTAACAAAATAACGAATGCAAATAAATAGTTTAATGGCACATATATACAATATTATCCTTTAGCGAAGAAACAGCCTTATCACATACAACACAGTACTCTTATTTTTCTTCTGGCTAGTCAAACAAACTTAACTAAGTTTCCTAAATAAAATCAATAAAATAACTGTAAATTATTTATCACCTATTTTTCTCTCAGGATGTTGTTGAAAGGCTTTTTCAATCAGATGTCGCTGAAAATGCTCTGGTAAGATTTGCATGCTGTTTATCAGATATTAACTCATGCTACGGAAAAGTTGAATTTTCGTAACCTAAATTATTTTTCTTCTAATCCGATTTAGAAGAACACAATAGATTCAGAAATACCAAGAGTCAATATCATAGCGGATGAAGAATTTCTTCCTTTCAAAGAAAACACATTTAACCTTATTGTCAGCAGTCTGAGGTAATTAACAATTGAATTAAAGTAGACCATTTATAATGAGAATAGTGATTTTTGTAATTGGGAGCTTTAGGTTCTAAAACTGTTCCTGAGGTTGCAGTTTTGTGTGTTAGTATAATATCTGTCAAGCACCGAGAAAATCAAGAGATTCAGGCAGTTCAAATGAGTATAAAGATTAATTGCAAGCTTAAGCCCTCAACAAAAATCTGAACTATTAGTGGTCAAAGGAAATAAGCGGGAGTTAAGGAATTCAAGGTAGGTTGAACTTAGATCTCTTGTGGGGGCGCAGGGACTCATGACTGATGACGTGTTTGACCCCTCCCTTCGGCTCAGCCTCCCTTCTACAATATCTGGCCTGCTACAAGAACAAGCTTGACGAGTGTAATTTATAATTGAGAGGCCAGAAGATTAATATAAAGAAAATTGACTATTACATGTACTCCTGCAGCCTTTCCAGAACACTGTTTTAGGAAGTGTGGCGTGTTATCTGCAGTAAAAAATGAGGAAAGTTTGAATACTAGTCTCTACATCACTATGCATTTAAGTTAAAGGGATCCAAGATGGGGTCTGTTTTGAATTTGCACAATACAGTGAAACTGAAATTTCGGGTGAAATGCACATCAGAAATGATGCCATGTGTGTTTATGTTACTTAAGGTCATTCTCTTGGTATATTATGTAAATGCAGCTCTCATGTGGTATATTTTTCTTGTGCCAATATGCCAGTCTGAGTTTGCCATCTAAAATTTACACTGGTGAGATAGTGGTTTTTTTTGCCTTTTATTAACTTGCTTTCTATTGTATTTACTTTTTAGTTTGCATTGGGTCAATGATCTTCCCAAAGCCTTGCATGAAGTAAGTACATCTGTCCCCTTCCTATAACCTATTGATATAATGGAGACAATAACACTTCATCTTAACGATCGTTTTAGCAGGTAGATGGCAGCTCCTGACTGACCTTGCTTGGGCTCAGAAGCTAAGCTGGTTCAGGCCCAGTTAATTCTATGATGAGAGAGGGACAAGAAGTCTGGGGACTAGACTGAGAGGTTGAAATGACATCCCAGAAGGTGGCAGTAATAAGCTACATCCTTACAGTTACCAAGGAAACTACATCAGTGTATTCCTAAAGCAACAACAAAATTGTCAAAGCAAGCTTCCTAAACTCAGCAAGAATTGTGTATGGCTAATAGCTGATTATGCTATTCACTCAATAATGATACATTGAGTGCGAGTTGACAGAAGCAAAGAAAAACAGAAAGGGGTGGAATAAGTAGCCTCCTTGTGCGTATTTCCAACAGAAATCAGGTTGACCTATATTATTTTGATACAGATCTTACTTTCTATACACGTAGTCCTTGACTTACAACTACAATTGGGACTGGAATTTCAGTTACTAAGCAATGCAGTCGTTAAGCAAGTAATCATGTGTTCAGATTTGATTTTACAACCATTTTTCCCTGGTTGTTAAGCAAATCACCGCAATTGTTAAGTGAATCACATGGTTGCTAAGTGAATCATTAAGCGAATCCGGCTTCCCTAATTGAATTTGCTTGTTGGATCCGACTGGAAAGGTTGCAAATTATAGTTACATGATCACAAGACACTACAACCATCAGAAATGTAAGCCGGTTGTCAAGCATCCAAATTGCAATCACATGTCCACAGGTGTAGTATGACAGTTGTAACTTCAAGGACAGTTTGTAGGTGACTTTTTCAAGGTTGTCATTTCAAACAAACAGTCATAAGTCAAGGACTACCTGCAAAGTCAGTCTACCTGTAATGCCCTCACCTGCTCACAGTTAATACAGCAAAGTGGATAAAGTTCAGGGCAGAATTCGGTAATCCATAACCCACATGTAACCATAGTCACTCTATACAACCCAGATGGCCCACATTCTTTTCTTTGCTACCAATTGATTACCAGATGGGAAGGAAAAGAGTGCTCTTCTGACAGCTACTAGCAGCAGCAACAACAACAACAACAGAAGTGCAATTTTTTTTTACTCCTTTCTTACTCTCCCATCCTGTCTCAAGGTTTGTGCTTTTTCCCTGTGAATAATAACATTGGAGCTTTGGTGGCGCACTGGTTAGAATACAGTATTGCAGGCTGACTCTGCCTACTGCCAAGAGTTCGATCCTGACCAGCTCAAGGTTGACTCAGCTTTCCATCCTTCCAGGGTCAGTAAAATGAGGACTCTGATTGTTGGGGGCAATAAGGTGATGTTACAAACCGCTCAGAGGCTGTTGTAAAACATTGTGGAGCAGTATATAAGTCTAAGTACTGTTGCTACTAGAAACCCTTGGCTGAAGTGAGATCATTGGATACAAAAGTTAAAAGCTTTTCTGCCAGGAGTCCCACCCAGATATTTATTTCTCATTTGAAAAGGAGTCTGCTGTCTGATTTGGGGGACACCTCTTTTTGCATGCATATACATGTGTGGCAGTGGTGAAATCCAAATTTTTTTACTACTGGTTCTGTGGGCGTGGCTTGGTGAGTGTGGCGTGGCGTGGCTGGTGGGCATGGCAGAGGAAGGATACTGCAAAATCTCCATTCCCACTCCACTCCAGGGGAAGAATACTGCAAAATCCCCACTCCCTTCCCACTCCTGGGGGAAGGATATTGCAAAATCTCCATTCCCACCCCACTCTGGGACCAGTCAGAGGTGGTATTTGCCAGTTCTCCGAACTACTCAAAATATCCGCTGCCAGTTCTCTGAACAGTTCAAAATTTCCACTACCGGTTCTCCAGAACCTGTCAGAACCTGCTGGATTTCACCCCTGATGTGTGGGTATATTATTGATACAGTATATAGCCCTGACTTGTAGCTGCTTCTACATATAATTTTCAGAGCCAAAAAGATTGCTCATTTCTGAATTAGAATATTGATCCAGATGTTTGGGGGCAATTCATTGATGAACTTATCTCATATAATACTTTTCATAACAATTGAGATATATTAATTTGGATCCCTAGATCAAACTGGATGGCCCATTCCAATTCTACTAATTTCTGCAAATGCATTAGTTAAATATTTCTTGTGTTACATGTCCAATGAGATTTTGTGGAATTTAAGAATGAAGTAGGTCCAAGCATTGTACAGTGACTTTCAGTGGCATGCTGCATTACCATGAGATTGGTGGTGTTTACTCTGAAGTAAGACCTTACCATCAAAATGTAGGTATTAGAGCTACATTAGAGCTTTATTAATGCCTAGTTTAATTATGATTTATTTTAGGTGCACCGAGTCCTTAAACCTGATGGAGTATTTATTGGTTCTATGTTTGGGGGTGACACACTCTTTGAGCTTCGCTGCTCTTTGCAACTAGCAGAACTAGAAAGAGAAGGTGGATTTTCTCCACATGTGTCTCCTTTTACAGCTGTGAGTGATCTAGGACATCTACTGGGAAGAGCTGGCTTCAACACACTGACAGTGGTAATTATCCATTACAAGAAAGGAACATTCCAGAAAACTACAACAGATGTTAATCACTACTTGTTATCTTGCTTTGACTGAAAGAAATCTTTTAAGTTGTAGTGTATGCCTTATGCCAAGCAAACATAGGAACCAGACCATAATTGAGCCCAAAATTTCTGATATTAAATAAGACATTTGTTAAGTGAATTTTATCCCATTTTACGATATTTCTTGCCATACTTGTTAAGTGAATCACTTCAGTTGTTAATAACATGGTTATTACATGGTTATTACATAACATGGTTATGTTAAGTGTATCTGGCTTCCCCGTTAATTTTGTTTGTCAGAAAGTAACAAAAACTGATCACATGATCCCCTGGGACATTGCAACTGTTTTAAATATGACAGTTGCCAAGAATCTGAATTTTGATCACATGACTGTGAGGATGCTGCAACAGTCGTAAGTGTGAAATGTGAAAGTGTAAAAAGTGACTTCAGTAGTCACTTTTTTCAATGACGTTGTAACTTTGAACAGTCACTAAATGAACTGTTCTAAATCGAGGACTACCTGTACTTAACTTTGGCAATTGATCTATAGAGATTTGGCTGAACCTCAGTGTGGATCTCTGATAGGCTTCTCCATGGATCTAGATCTGAGGGAGAAGAGCTTTTACCTGCTGAAGTCTCCTGGATTTTAGCAGAAGGACTTCGAAGTCTCAGATTGTTCAAGTTTCCCTATCCTGTTCATTTAACCAAAGTAGTTGAATGCCCCCCTTTCCAGTCATTCAGGGATATTCCAGTATGATCAATGGTACCAAAAGAAATCAATGAGGATTGTGCTTCCCCAACCTCAGACACCACCAAGCATGGTCAATACAATTTCTGTGGTGTATCCTGACCTGACACCAGACTGTCAAGGATCTAAATAATCTGTTTCCTCTAAGGCTGTGTAGAAGCATGTTTTTCCCCCCCACAACATTTCTTTAAAAAGAAAGGTTGGGGATGGATCTAAAGACCAAAATAGTTGACTGGAATAAATGTTTATTAAGTCGATGGCACACTACAGACTTTTTCAGAGATGAGGAAAACAATCCTTCCCTCAAGGAAGGACTTATTATTGCTTCAATCCAACTTCCCGCTATCTTACAGGAAACCTTAGCCAGTTATCAGGAACAGATAAGAAGTGGTGAGACTGGCACTGCAGAGGGTTCTATCTACTTCCTTGGAACTCACAAATCCATAATGATTCCAGATCACAAGATGACATCCCACAACTTTTCATTGTGTTAGTCCAGATGAAGTCTAGCTCCTATTAAATCTAAGCAGTTTTAATGCTGATTCTTCACAACAACCCTTCAGGTGCCAGTCTTGTCAAACATTCTTGAGAAAGGAACAAGTTGCTGGATAGCAGTAGGATGGCAACATATTTTGGTTTTGCTGCGAAACATGAGCTTATATCAGTGTCCAATCAGAGATGAGATAGGCCTTCCAGCTGTGTTCAGGTATCTTCTCAATCACTTCATATCTCTCATCTCCTCAGTAAAACAAGAAACTACAGTGGATCTCCAGGCAGAGAGTGTAATTTAGTCCAGCCCTCTACATGACCCATTGGTCCAATGGATGATCATAATCAAACTGCATACCAGACTCTTAGGAGATTCCCTAAATGACCTCTGACCCATCTTTCCCCACTGGAGAAAGTGGGATCATGCTGTAAAATTCCATGGCAGTCAGAGAGTAATCTGACTGGTGAGGATGAGTGACACCACCCTTTTGCATTGTGTGGATTTGTTTTCAAATTGTTCCCATCTGTTTTTTGTCATCCTTGCCATCTTTACTGTGTATACAGTTGCAAGAAAAAGTATATGAACCCCTTGGGATTACGTGGAGTTTTGCATGAATTGGTCATAAAATGTGCTCTGAACTTCATCTAAGTCACAACAATAGAAAAACACAGTCTGCCTGAAATAATACTACACAAACATTAGATGTTGCCATGGTTTAATTGAACATAACATGTAAATAACATGTAAATTCACAGTGCAGGGAGGAAAAAGTATGTGAGCCCCTAGCCTAATGACTTCTCCAAGAGCTAATTGGAGCCAGGAGTGAGCCAACCTTGACTCCAATCAGTGTGATGATATTGGATGTGTTGCTGACAGCTGTCCTGCCCTTTGAAAACACACACCTGTTTTGGGTTTACTGGTTTCAAGAAGCACTGTCTGATGTGAACCATGCCTCGCAGAAAAGAGTTCTCAGAAGACCTACGATCAAGAATTGTTAACTTGCATGAAGCTGGAAAGAGTTACAAAAGTATCTCCAAAAGCCTTGATGTTCATGTGTCCACGGTAAGACAGACTGTCTACAAATGGAGAAAGTTTAGCACTGTTGCTACTCTTCCTAGGCATGGTCGTCCTGTAAAAATGACTGCAAGAGCACAGCGCAGAATGCTTCATGAGGTAAAGAAGAATCCTAGAGTGTCAGCTAAAGACCTACAGAAATCTCTGGCACATGCTAACATTTTTGTTGACACATCTACAATAAGGAAAACATTAAACAAGAATGGAGTACATGGGAGGACACCACGGAGAAAGCCATTGCTGTCCAAAAAAAATATTGCAGCACGTTTGAAGTTTGCAAAAGAGCACCTGGATGTTCCACAGCACTACTGGCAAAATACACTGTGGACAGATGAAACCAAAATTGAGTTGTTTGGGAAGAACACACAACACTATGTGTGGAGAAAAAAAGGCACAGCACACCAACATCAAAGCCTCATCCCCACTGTAAAACATGGCGGAGGGAGCATCATGATTTGGGGCTGCTTTGCTGCCTCAGGGCCTGGACGGATTGTTGTCATTGATGGGAAAATGAATTCCAGAGTTTATCAAGACATTTTGCAGGAAAACGTACGGCCATCTGTCCACCAACTGAAGCTCCAAAGAGGATGGGTGATGCAACAGGACAATGACCCAAAGCATACAAGTAATTCAACAAAAAAAAATGGCTTCAACAGCACAGAATACGCCTTCTGGAGTGGCCCAGTCAGAGTCCTGACCTCAACCCGATTGAAATGCTGTGGCATGACCTTAAGAGAGCGATTCACACCAGACATCCCAAGAATATTGCTACACTGAAACAGTTTTGTGAAGAGGAGTGGTCCAAAATTACTCCAGATCGTTGTGCAGGTCTGATCTGCAACTACAGGAAACGTTTGGTTGAGGTTATTGCTGCCAAAGGAGGGTCAACCAGTTATTAAGTCCAAAGGTTCACATACTTTTTCCTCCCTGCACTGTGAATATTTACATGTTATGTTCAATTAAACCATGGCAACATCTAATGTTTGTGTAGTATTATTTTAAGCAGACTGTGTTTTTCTATTGTTGTGACTTAGATGAAGTTCAGAGCACATTTTATGACCAATTCATGCAAAACTCCACGTAATCCCAAGGGTTTCACATACTTTTTCTTGCAACTGTAGTTGTTTTGTTTGCCTTTAAAATAAACACACAAAATATTTTTAAAACATCTTTATTGTAATTGCCTAGAATTGTTGGGAGTTGGGCAGCATACAAATTGAAATGATAATAAGAAAATATCCTCTGTGAGAGGTGGTGAAATTTAACAAACAACCCGCCCCCCCCCCATATTTTCCAATTAATTTGTGTCTGCACACATTAGAAACTAGATCTATTCCGTGACCTTTCATGTACATCAGTCTCTTAATAAGTTGGTCAGGCCTGTAGTTGTTTTTGTGGTTATGAACTCCTGAGCTGCTTCAAGTCCCTAGCAGAGGGGAAGTTGGGTTGAAGTCTCCTAACTTTACAATCTCGGGGATGAAAGAAAGCAGGGGAGGAGATGAATTGCAGCATCACATTTCAATAAGCCATAGCTTGTCAAATGAACTACGTTGTCCAAGTTTACACACAACACCAAATCCCAGTCTTTGATTTACAAATCACAGTAGCCAATCAAACCATGATAAGGCTTAGCGTGGTACATAAGACCAGCGTCTCTCTCCTAGCTAGTGCCTCAGGTTTCTGTTTAACTAGCTTGCTGGCCTACTACTCTTTCTATATAACCTGGAGTAAAACTATCATTTGTGAGGTTTGTTGTAGTTTTTTTCATATCCAAACAGATTATTCTTCTGTCAGTGTTCAATGTTAGTATTTTATTGATAGGTGGTTCTCCAGTTCAATTTTTAAAAAAGTATTTTATGATATGCAGCGGTATGTAGGATGGAAAAAACTCAATTAGCAATATTGGATTTGACCTCATTTATTTATTTCTAAGGTCCCATTTTTAAAGTTCATATGTTTTGTTCTGGGGATTGTCAAAAATCTATTTACTATTTCCAGGATTCAGATGAAATCCAAGTTAACTATCCAGGAATGTTTGAAATTATGGCTGATCTACAAGGCAAGTTCCAGGTTTTTTTTTTTAAACAGTGAGCTACCAAAGTGATTTGACTTCATTTGGAGAAATAAATTAGGGCTTATTACTTTATTATTGAACTGTGAAGTATATTGATGAGAATGAATATACTCTTTCAGGAGAAATTAATGAAAAGTATATAAATATAGAAGTAATATACATTTCAGGACTTAGAGATGCATAATGTAATTTACCCTTGCAGTCTACTTTTTCATATCCTGTTAAGATTGATAGTATACAGTTCTGCATATCGTGTTTAACTTATTCAAAGAAAAAAACAAAAACCTCTATATGCTATGCTCACATTTTTAAAATAAATGGTAAATTCTGAAATTATGCCAAAGAGATTAATAGTAAAGTGGTTAAATTTGGGGGTAGGTATTATTTTTGGACATCCTCCAAGTTTGGGGAGGGTTTTAAAAATGATAATTGTAACAATTTATCTCTTAGAAGCCACAACTCCCTTTTTCCCTGCTAATCACCCTGTAGCCGTATCTGGAGGGGGACGGCAAAGGAGAAGGGGGCGGGGGGGGTGTCAGATGACAAAAGCATCATTGGGACATAAGTCCTGCTTCTTTTCTCCAGGCATCACAGCATTGCATGTGTGCCAGTGGTGGGTTGCCCCCGGTTCTGACCAGTTCTATAGAACTGGTAGTAAAACCGGTGGGAGGCTCTGACCCCCGATGTTATCAGGAAGCTTCTGTGCATGTGCAAAAGCTTCTGCATATGCGCGTACGGCCCCATTGCAAAATGGTAATAAAGGTAAGTAGAACCCACCCCTGATGTATGCTCCCCAAAAGTTGTACCCTGCAGCACCACACCATGGCACTGTTAGCACCCCCTTCCTTCCTCTAGAAACAGTTGAAAAAAGCTATATGCTGTCCCTTCCCTCAAAAGATGCTCATCTCTGACCTAGGGTGTGCCAGAGTGATTTTTTTAAATAAATAAGCCGTAGCAGTGACCCATACATTCCAATAGGCATTTTGTGGGTCTAAATTATAGATTTGTTGAAGGCCAATTTGCTGGTTCCACTTAAGCTATATATATATATATATATATATTAATACAACAGAGCTATCACCATACATCAAGTAAAGGTTTTACATTTCTGCTTAGACTTGATTCACCAGAATAATTTTCAATTACACTGAATTCTTACATCTTTTCTTCCCATAAATAGTTAAAGGAAATGCTTTGCGAGCTGGGTTGTAACTGTCTTGATTAATCTGTACATTAAAGAGAAACATCGGTTGCACTTTTAAGCACAATTAGCTGGAAATAAATTCCACTGAATTTAGCAGAGTTTATCTCCCAGGTGACATATAAAGCATTGTTCTGTTGTAGAAGGAAGGTATATGTATATATTGGAAGTTTTATGCTGCAGGTGTTCTGAAGACATTTTCATAGAAAATTGTTTACTGGTAAATCATATTAACTTTTTATTTTGTATAGGTCCCAATTTTCATTGGGTTCATTAATCTTAGTGTATATAAATTTATAAGGAGATTTTTGGGCTAAAGACTACTTACTGGGGCTGCAGTCCTGCATGTTAACCTCATTGTTGATGGATAAATTTGTCTTTGAGTAAGCAGAAATAAGATCTTTGGTGTTATTTTAAAACATTTGCACTCATCTGATCCTATTCATATTGCTGAAATAATATTCAACTGATGGTGTGTGCTGTATCTTTTAAAGCCTAAAACTGTTTTTAGGTATGGGAGAAAGTAATTGCTGTTGGAACAGGAAACCTATGATACATAGAGCGACCATGTTGGCAGCTGCAGCAGTATATAAGGGTATGAGCTTTCTATTAAGTAATACAGCGGCCTCCAACCTTTCTCGGTGGACCAGCAGAAGTGGTGAGGGAGGGGGAGGGAGAGGGATGGTTTTGTCCCCGCACTCCATTTTCACAAAGGCAGCTTCTCACACACGCACTCGCCCATCATCTCCATGACTCAGTTCTGAACAGGTTGCGGCCCACCACGAGGCCGCAGACTGGAGGTTGGGAACCCCTGAAGTAACTCATCTTTATCACATGGAGGTAGATTTTGTCACTCTATATTTTCAAGTTTGCTCATTTCATGCAATTTTCTGTCCCACCATCTTTTCTGTGGTGCTTAAAAGTTTGTGAAAAAGTTTGCTTTCTGTAGCTGGAGTACCTCTTTGGGTGGTATACAGTCCTTGAATTATGATCACAATTGGAGACCATAATTTTGATGACTAAGTAATGTGGTTTCTAAGCAAGTCTACCTGACTGAACACGGTTTTACGACCATTTTAATGTGGTTGCAAATCCAACTTCCCCAATTAAGTTTGCTTGTCAGAAGCTGGCTGGGAAGATTGCAAATTATGAACATGTGATCATAACTTGTTGCAGCTGTTGTACATGCAAGCCAGTTCTCAAATGCCCAAATTGCAATCACATGACCATGGGTTGGTGTAACAGTCATAACTTGGAGGACAGGTTGTAAGTCACTTTGCCTGAGGCTGTCGTGACTTCAAACCATCGTTAAAAAACCAGTCGTAAGTTAAAGACTACCTGTAAAAACATCTCACATTCTTTTACCACACACAAATATGTAGCTTTGGATAATTTCCCTGTAAATAAATGAGCAAATATAACATTTTTGACCCATTTGTTTAATAGGGTTTTATCAGCTTTAGGACTTGTGTGGTGAACAAATCAGGTTTTAAGTCACATTTATGCAAAAATATTGAAAATTCAAAAAGGTTCACAAATTTTTAAGCACCATTGAATGTACCATTCCAGCACAGATGTGTAATCCACTGGCCCTAATACTAAAGAGAGAATGGAAAGCTACAGTCAGTAAAATATAGTTATGATATAAAGTTTTCATTCTTTGTTAATTCTTCTCACAGACTGCCATTGTTATCAGTGTCCCATTTGGGTAGCAGAACCAGTGTTGAGCTCAGAGACAGGAAAGGGAGAGGGATTTAGGCCAAGGGGGCTGGTGTGATTCCAATGAACCCCATTGCATTCACTTGTGTTCTCTTTTGAGAATTCCTTATATTTGATAAGTTTGCTGGCACAGGGAGTTGAACCAATACATTTGAAGCATCAAGCTGCCTTGAATTGGATATAAATCACTTATTTTATAATAGATTAGGTAGGTTTCTGCTGTATTTCTTGCTGCTGCAATGAAATAAATGCAAAATATTTCTTTTTACAGAATTGTATGGAAATAATGATGGGACAATACCAGCAACGTTTCAGATATATTATATGATAGGATGGAAATTCCACAAATCACAGGTAATATTTACCTTCCATGTAATACGTAGGATGGCTAAATAAGAGTATATTAGGATTTTTAGTTGACTTTAAAAAAAAAAAACTAAAACCATATTATTTTACCTAATACTTTTTTTTTTTTTTAATTTGATTTATATGCCGCCCTTCTCCGGAGACTCAGGGCGGCTTACAATGCGTTAAGCAATAGCCTTCATCCTTTTGTATATTTATACAAAGTCAGCTTATTGCCCCCACAAACTGGGTCCTCATTTAACCTACCTTAGAAAGGATGGAAGGCTGAGTCAACCTTGAGCCTGGTGAGATTCGAACCTGCAGTAATTGCAGGCAGCTGTGTTAATAACAGGGTGCATTAAACCACTGTACTACCAAGGCTCCTTGGTTCTTAATATTTAAAATGACAACTTCTTTCTCCTTTTCAGGCACAACCAGCACAAAGAGGTTCTGCAACAGCATCATTTGGAGATCTGAGAAAAATAAATGAATTTATTTCAGGCAAAAAAAATCTTTGACATGAAATACAGTAATACAACTTGAACATAGCCTGTTGGATATTTAACAGTTATCATTTAACTTTGACAAACGAACAACATTGTTTTCCCCAAAACTACTTCGTTGCCTAGGAAAAAAAGGGGGACTATATTCCTGTTTACCCTATCAGTGGCTATATTTTACTATTACCATATGCATATTTTTATATGCAAATAATAATAGTAAAATTGCCAATTTGATCTGGATACATCCAGAGAAATGATAGTGTGTATTTCAATACACATATTATCTGCCTATGTGAAAATATGAGAGGTTCGGCTATTCAATAAAATAATAAATGAATGATGGAGAAGAGACTTGATAGTTGCTCTTATGATTCCTGGAAAGCCTAATTCTGACGGCTGCAATTCTTGTTCCTTCTGTGAGATAATATGCCCTCTGTTATCTGGTGGGCTGTTTGATGAAAGGAAAGCCATGTAATTCCACTATGCCAGGCCACATCCTTGTAGGACTTAGATTGTTGGCCAGGATCCCAAGGCCCATCAGTGAAGAGTTGAGATGAAATGTAATGATATACAATAGGCATATGCTAAGAATAAAGGAATAGACGCTTCTATTTATATGGTTGTCCCATAGGTAACTATTACAAGCCACATGACATCACATGGCATTATGATATCGTTAGAGGAATTTATTATTGCACAATGACATCTGTTAACTTGAGCCACTTGTGGAATATGATGCACATAGAGGCATTTACCCACCTTACCAACTTGGTGACATTCACATGCCAGCCAAAATAATAAAGATCCAGATGTTTTCTTGGTTGCAACCATTTTCTTTCAATTTTTTTCCTCAACTATCTAGAATAAAAAAGGTTTTTATGCTGCATTAGACAGTTATGTCGGGCATGTATGCTGATTTGTAGCAAAATTATCCAAAGATCTACCACTATTTCTTATTCTACTTTTTGCATTTGTTAAAACTAATTTGTTAGAGCTAATGAACTGATCTATATACTACCAAACTCGTGTCTGTAACCTTTAACTGGGTGAAACAGTACATCATAGAGCAAGAATTTTTGAACCAAGGTACCTCAAATGTTCTTAATTTACTGATTGTGTCCAAAATCCAAAACACATAACAGCCATGGAATTGAAATTTGGTAAATTTTATAAAACATTTTATAAAATTTTATAAATCCTCATGTTTATGCTATGCAGTTCAACAAGGGGCTATTTTCAAGTGAAGATATAACTCTAAAAATATTTCCCTGAATTTTCCAAGCAGTACATGGCTGAAGGCACTGAGGAATTTGGGAAGAAAATGTATCTAAAACAGGTCTTCAAACTTGGCGACTTTAAGACTACAGCATAGCTGGCTGTAGAATTCTGGGAGTTGAAGTCCACAAGTCTTAAAGCCGCCAAGTTTGAAGACCTCTGATCTAAAATAATGACCCAATAGATCATGGGTTGTCTAATTTGCCTTTAAAAGGAGGTCCATTTCACTTTTGGTGTGCGTGGCAAGTTGTGATCGATCAGACTTGTTCATACTTCCAGATGTATAATCCATAATTTTTTTTCCAATGTGGAGGAGATGAAAGCATATAATGATATGGGGAAACTGATATATGAAAGAGCTAAATACTCAGAGTTTGCAGGAAGGAACTCAGTGAAGCAGTTCTTCAGCTGTTCAAAATATCTAAGTTGCCGTATTGCTGAACTCTGAATGAATCAATCACACCTCAAATGGCTACATGGAACTGCATACACTTGTCCCGAGTGTCTATTGCTGTTTGCTTAGAGTTTCCATTCTCTCACAATAATGCTCAATATTATAGGTGTACAAACAATCTATAAACAATTCAAACTTCAAATTCCTTGTTCTAAACTTATTGGAAGGGTTCTGGAAGTTAGTATATTGTGTGAATCCCCCCCTTGTAGTTTTTAGTTATCCTGTATGGCTTACTAACAATTGTATTTAACTTAATGGTGCAGAATGCCAGTTAATGCTACTGAGCTTGGAACAAGGAGACAAAGAAGAAACATTTACAGTAGATTAAGTGTCTAAACACTCAAAGAGTTGAAGCAAAATCTATTTGAGCATTTAGATGTCCTAAATATTTGTTCTTTTTACATTTTCAAAACTACATTTCAGTACTCCTATTACCCCAGCCTATTATTGTGCAGTTTTTATGGTTACATTCTCTTGTCCTTAATTTCAGTCTGTTGACCTGGCGTTCATCAAAGAGCTAAGGATTATGAACTAATTGAACTAGAAAGAAATATAACAGTCTGATAATGATCTGTGGAAGACTCTGACTGCTGTCTTCTATTAGCAAAAAGAAATTAAATGCAAGTATTATCCTTAGCAGGACATGGTTGCTTAGCTTGATTGGTTAAACTATAATATCCTTTCATTCACCTTTTGCACAGCTGAGCTCAGGAGATGTGGATTCTTCTTGTCCTTTAATTAAACAGGCTGGCTCAAATGTCTGTAGCCTAATTTACATAATACTAAAACAATTAACAACAGTTTACATGTTTGGACTTAGTGTGATACACAAGCTCGCTTATAGCTTTGTATTATGTACAAACCAGGCTACTGTGGTATGTTCAACAAACTGGTTAATAACTTCTCATATGCAGTGTGTGAACATTCATCCCACCAGTGTTCAGGTTGAAAATGTTATCTAAACATCAGTTGGACCCATTTTTAATTAATTTACAACCTTATGTATGCTATAAATAAGTTCTGGCAAAGAGAATTAATATATTGTCCTATCCCTTCAAATATAGTACAGACATCACGTAAAGGCTATTGCTTTAGTTTAGGGGAGTTGAGTGTTTTCAGCGATGTATTACTGTAAGGTAAAGGTAAAGGTTCCCTTCACTCATATATGCTAGTCGTTCCCGACTCTAGGGGGTGGTGCTCATCTCCGTTTCAAAGCCAAAGAGCCAGCACTGTCTGAATATGTCTCCATGGTTATGTGGCCAGCATGACTAAACGCCAAAGGCTCACGGAACACTGTTACCTTCCCACCAAAGGTGATCCCTATTTATCTACTTGCATTTTTTTACGTGCTTTCGAACTGCTAGGTTGGCAGAAGCTGGGACAAGTAACGGGAGCTCACCCATTACGCGGCACAAGGGATTTGAACCGCTGAACTGCCAACCTTTTGATCAACAAGCTCAGTGTCTTAGCCACTGAGCCACCGCATCCCTGTTTGTATTACTGTAGTTGGACAAAATCAAGATTAGTTCCAGTCTGCAAATACTTCTTATGTACTGAACATATATAGTTACATTAAATAATCAGAACAGTATGAGTTAAAATGTCAAAAAAGCAGAATTATAACCTTTATAAATGATTTAGTTAGAAAAAATTCTGCATAATACTTCCACAAGTCATTGAGTATGTCAAGGAGCACCTCAAGAGGTCATCCCTAAATTTTAAACATCTCTAAATGTTATTCAAATGTGTGTCCGCATGTAGTCATTTTCCAGGATAACGCCTGGAATCATCAGATCTCAAGCTCATATTTCCAAAGAAGAATAAGTCTCTGTTCCTTTATGTGGCCACTGTTCTCTCTGCTTCTTTTATATAAAAGGCTAAGGCTTGCCCTTTAATATTTTTAACGAATGAAACATCAGTCCCAATACAAATTCTATGTAATCATCACCCTTTTTAACAAAGAAACAGTTATCAGCAGTAGTAGCACTGAAATCCATAGTTTTAAGTACTTTTACTAAACAATCATACCATCGTTTACCAGATTGTTTTAACCCGTATAAACTTTTGTTTAATAACCAAGTCTCATTCTTGTTTGTGTATTGACTGTGAGGTGCTCTTACATATATTTCCTTATCTAATTTTGCGTGTAAATACGCAGTCTGTATGTCATATTGGAATACATCGAGATTGAGTGCTGATGCTACAACTAGAGCTGTTTTGACACTCTCAGTTCTTACTGTGGGGGAGTATGTGTCAGTATAATCCTCGGGATATTTCTGTGCATAACCTTGTGCAACTAATCTAGCCTTGTATAGAGTATTGCCTCCCTCTAAATTTTTAATTTTATATATCCACCTAGTGCCAATAATAGTTTTGTCCTTTGGTGCAATTGCAGGTGTAAATACATCTAATCCTTGTAAACTTTCCATCTCTTTTGTCATTGCTAATTCCCATTTTTCTTTTTCTTTAGGAGGAAGTTTTAACACTTCCTCATGTGTATTAGGTGTCGTTGATTCTCCGTTCATATGCATTATATAATCCTTGTACTTATTTGGCATTTGATTTCTGGTGTTTCTAATTGTTTTTTCAGGTTTACTATTATTATCATGCAAATATCTTGCTTCCTTTTTTGTTAATGTATCTGTTTTTATTTTGTGTTGACTGTTTGTCCATGTTTTGGTTTTGTTTCTATGTTTGTTGTCATTTTGCTTTTCTATAGTTCTTTTTTCTTGGGGTTTTGTATCTGTGTTGTTGCTTGGGAATATTTCATTAAGATGTATTTTAGACCAGTTGGCCTGTTCATGGAACACAGCTGTTCTGGAAACTATAAATTTGTTATTATTATCAATGAATCTGTATCCTTTTGTACCTGTCTCATATCCCATAAATCTAAGTCTTCTAGACACATTTTCTCCTTTTCTTCTTAATTGTTTAGGTATGTGTACGTCTGCAGTGACTCCAAATATGTGCATATGTGCTAATTTTGGTTTCCTATTATACATCACTTCATATGGTGTCTTATTTACAATGCTGGACCAAGTTCTATTTTGTGTGTAATTGGAATATTGTAGGGCTTCTGACCAGAATTGTTTGCTTAAGCCAGCATCTTCCAATGTGCATCTAATCATGGTTTGTAATGTTGAGTTCTTTCTCTCTGCAATTCCGTTTTGGAATGCAGAAAATGGGCTAGATGTGTAATGTAACATTCCTTTGTCCTTCAGCCATTGGGAGAACTCCTTAGACATGAATTCACATCCCCTATCTGTCATGATTTGTTTTATTTTGATATTGTGTTGAGTTTCTACGCGTTTGTAAAATTCTTTAAATTT
This sequence comes from Pantherophis guttatus, assembly GCF_059756535.1. Classification (NCBI taxonomy): domain Eukaryota; kingdom Metazoa; phylum Chordata; class Lepidosauria; order Squamata; family Colubridae; genus Pantherophis; species Pantherophis guttatus. Next base: position 197,249,136 of record NC_142063.1, on the reverse strand, counting down.
CTGAAAAGTTTCATCTTTATGTTTTAATGTGTAAACAAATCCATAACGACTATAATCGTCCACAATGGTTAAGAAGTAACGTTTTTTATAAGTGATTGATGGAGTTAGTGGACCAACCAGGTCCATGTGTACTAAATCAAAAATTTTGTTGGTTGACCTTGTTGATTTTCTAGGCCTGGGACTAGTTTTGAGTTTTGTAGACTTACATACTGAGCATTCCAAATAGTTTTCACAATTTTTTATTTTAACACCTTCTGCGTGTTCAGTCATTTTTAGTACTACAGGAAAACTGGCATGTCCTAACTTCCTATGTAAAACATGAGCACACTCATCATGAATTGGCTTACCTATTTTTGGTTTTTTCTCATTATGTGCATCCTTGTGATTATGAGTTACTTTACATTCATCATTGTCACTGTTACTAATGTTTTCATTATCTAGTTCAATACAATCTTCCATATTTGAATCAATGTTGTGTAACCATTTCTCCTTTGTTATTAAATAAGGTAGGCCTCCTTTAATCATTACTGTACCTATATCTATTTTATTTTTCTCCGAAGTTGCTTTTCCTTTTGAAAACACAATATTAATATCAGAATCTCTGCTTAGTTTTATGGCACTTAGTATGTTATGAGGTATTTCAGGTATTAGTAATACCCCCTCTATTTTTCTTAGGCCAGGTAAGGTTACATAATAAAGCTACCTTTATTACAAATTTATCTTCTACAAATGAAGATAATATACTTTTATTATTAGTGGTATGATTAGTTGCTCCAGAATCAATAAGCCAATTATTGTTTTCAGTTTGCTGTATGTTAGTGTTGTCTTGTTTGTTTAGTCCATTCAGTGAACCAGATTTTCTATCCTTTGAATTATCTCTGCCCCCTCTATGCTCTTTATAATTTGGTGGGCTTCTATATCTATGTCTATCAATGGAAGACTGTCTATAGTTGTATTTATTTCTGTGTTCTGACCTATGTCTTTCTTTTGGAATTTTGGGGCAATCTCTCCTATTGTGTTCCTTGGATCCACAGTTGTGGCATTTAAATGTTTCATGATATCTTTCTTGAAAAGCTACCTTTCTATATGGTTTGTGTTCTATGTGGTTGTTAGAGCGACTCCTCCTTGAATTGTCTTCAGCTATTAACTTATTGGATAGACTTTCTATGGATAAGTATCCTAGATTGATTGTGTCTAAATGTGACATATAATTATCCCATGATGGGTCAAGTGAGTTGATGATAACACTTTTCATCGTTTGGTCTGAAATCACCTCCCCCCTTAAATGCAGTTCAGCTCTAATTTTGTTTAAAGATATTAAATGTTCGCTTATGGAAACCCCTGGTTTTATCCTAGAAGAAAAGAAATCTTTAGACATTCTTGTGGTAGTAGCTACGCTATCACTGTGAAATAAATTGAACATGCATTGAATAATTTCTGAGACAGTCAGATTTTGCTTAATGCTGTGATACATTGCAGGAGATACACTAGAAATTAATAAGAAAAATGCTCTATGGTGTAAGCAGTCTAACTTTAGAGTCCGAGGTCTTTTTGGGGGATTAGTGATAAAAAATAGTAAGTTTTCTTTCATAAAGACAACCTGGAGCTGCTGATACCATTCTTGTAAATTAATGCCATCTATTCTCAGCTTTGGGAAGTCACTGGGTAAGTTTCCGACATTATTGGGTCCATTACTTACAACCGGGGGTAGTCCGTGGTCTCGTAAATGCTGGAAATTACAAAACGGCGTGGGGATGCTCGCAACGAGTCTGCACGATCCTTTCAGCAACTCATGTCTTCCTGGACCGTCTGCGTAGTCCTGCGCATGCGCGTTGCTCATTTCATTCCTGGAGTCGTCGTGAGAGGTTCTCGTCGTTGCGGCTCGCTCGCTCTGCTCCTCCTCAGATGAATCGGTCTCCGGCTCGATCTTGGGAGTCCTGACGATGGCGGTTGTTCTTTTTCTTCTCTTGAGAGCGTTGGTGCTTGCATCGATCTGCGGTGTGGGGCGGTATCTGCAGGGCTCTCTGGGTTCAGGCGTCAGTGCTCTCGTCGTCAGGATGGGATCGGGTAGATTTTGAGGCGTTGGTTTGCTCGCTTGCTTTCTAGTTGATTTTTTGGTAATCTTTAGTTTCAGTCCAAATGCAGCAAAAAGCGTTTTCATTGCTGACTTTATTTGTTTGTCTGTTGGATCACCTTCACTTTCCGATTCTGATCCTTCTGAGGTGTTTGACTTTTCTTTTTCATTTTCGTTATCTAGTAATGTCTTTCGCGCCAGAAATTTTGAATCAAGTTTTCTGATTGGCTCTGCTTCGCTCACCCTGGAGGTCTGTTGAAACCAAGATGGCTGCCATTCGAAATTTTGCGCGGGATCACCGTTTTTCTTCTTCACAGCGTTTTTGTCTGTAATCGTATCACTCACTATTTTTGAATCTTTTGGCTTTTCAGTAGCGATGTGCTTCTCTCTCGCTGCTCCGCTGTTTTTCAGCATATCTTGGAGGTTCGCGATGAGGCTTTCATCGTTCTGGCTTTTTAACAGTTTTAATATCTCTGACCTGAGTTCGTTGTTTTCTATTTTGTTTTCCTCTCGGTCATCATTTTCATTTATTATTTCTTCGTCTTCAGTGGTGTATTCTTCAGATTCTCTCGAAATCGCATTTGTGGACTCATCGATTATTTCTTGATCCGTTTCCATTTCTTTGCTGTATGCCCTGGTGTTGGGCCTATCTCTCTTAGACATATTTAAGTTTTTATTGAGTCAATTCAACCATCCTCTGCTACCAGCTTGTTGCAATGTTTTCAGGATCAGACTCAATAAATCATTTAAGAATTAATAGTTCAAATATATCTCTCTTTATTTACACAAGGCATTCTATATTCACTGAATATTCACAGATAGAAGCAAAGAATGAGTGCGTGCAGCTCCTTATATATACAATGGGTGGAGCTAGATATGGGAGTGGTGAAGTATGAATACATTAAGAAGTGAAGAATAAATTAACCCCTGATATCCCGTTCATATACTATTTACATATTGGAGAATAAGGCATTTACTTGTGTTGGAATCATATGGCTTTCAAACAAAAGTTCTGAATATACTTCAGTTTGTACAGTAGGATAGAAAGAGGAGACTGGCACCGTTAAAAGTCTTTTATTATGCTTTAATTTCTTATTAAATAAAGGCTTTAGAAAATTAGAATTTAAAATCAATTTAGATAATCAAAAATATGAACTAATACTGTTCAGTTTTGCTGATTGGCTCTTAACAATATCACTAATGCAAACAGGAATATAATCATAAGCAGATCCCAACGTACTCTTAGCAAACCATCAAATGCTGTCAGTTTCCAGACTGCAGTAAGCTGTTGAAGAGAAGGAAAGAAAAAACTCAAAAAGTGCTTCTTATGGATATCTTTTGTACTAAAATCTTACTTTTTTCCCCTTGTGGCTACTACAAGAACTTTACTGGTGCTGTGGAAACCCAGCAAGATATGTTCCTAACTGGTTAAATGCACTCTTTTGCTGAGAATATATATTCCCATTGGCCTCAGCAAGTCTTCCTTTTGTGTAAATCATGGTAGGATTGTAGTGTAATATCTTTCCAGAAGTGTTTTAATACCTCCATAATGCTCTTGGTTGCACTGATTTAAAGGTTCTGGAATTTCTTCTTAATTTTCCTCCCAAAACTATTTGGTTGCAATATCTTTCTTTCTTTCTTTTTCTTTTCTTTTCAAGGTATACTCATCTTTTGTTCCTTTTACTAAAACCCTGGCTGCAATTTCGTATTTTTATTAGACTGCTGCAGCTTCTTCTTTGTAAGATTTTTCCTTGTTTTCTCTTTCAAATGCCTGCCTCTCTTCCAACTTCCATGATTATGTATATACCATAATAATGGAATAACTGTCATTTTTCATGCTGACTCTGCCTATCCCCTGGGCATTTTCATTTCAACTATGTTTGAGCTCTTTTGAAGTGCATCATCCTTTTATTTTGTATGCATCATCACCCACAATTAGTGACTGTTCCTTTCTCTGCTGTGCTGTCAAATCTTGGGTTGTAAGAAAGGACCTCTCCCGCAAATCCTTCCCACCCACCAATTTCCAGGAGGGAAAGATCAATACATATAATAGATTGATATATGAACCACTCCAGTGACTCCATAAATATCGTTCCGATCCTGGTTTAGCATAATACAAAGTCATGATTTGTTAAACCATGCTTATGAACATTGCACAATGCACTAGATAAATCATGGTCTAAAACCACAAAAACAAATCTACGCATGAAACACAGATAGAAAATGTGTTAAAGTCAATTTTTTCAATATGAATTTGATAATATTCTCTTCACCTGTAATCATTTTTATATACTATGTAATTTGCCACTGACATTGACACCATCAGGTTGATGGTTACATCCTAACCATCTTTCTTGAATCTATTGCTTATGTCAGGAATAATCTCAATTTCTTTGTTTTCCTTTAGCACCCCAAATTCATTTATTAATTAAAGGTGTTAATGAATTGTTAAAGCCTTGCTTGATCCCCTTCAGCTTAATTTAGTATAAATGTCAACTTTCTTCCTTGCCTTTCTTTTATTGGGCATCTAATGGAAACAGGCATCATTGCTTGCTGTTTTGACAACAATCTGACACATTGGTTTAATATTAAATAATAATGTCTAACAGTCTATCAACTTTATATGGTTAGTAATCTAATACACTAACAAGAGAGGCCATATTAATATTAAAAACAAATGTGCATATATCCTGAATATTGTTCAGTGATATTTTTATTAGTAAACAATGAACTTCTGCTAGTATGAGTAGGAGGTAATACAGTAATCATACAGCCACAGCCATACAGATTTGGAATGCAGTTTTCTTAAGCTTTTGCTGTCATTTGCAGCCTTACCTTAGTATATATAGGAAAGGTTTTTGCCTATCTGTACGTTTCAGTTTGGTTTTTACACATGTTCAACACAGCTGGTGGATGTTTGCATATATGCCAAATACTTTTTTGAGATTATCTGCAGTTTTGTTAGCAGTGGTGGGTTTCAAAAATTTTTACTACCAGTTCTGTGGGTGTGGCTTGGTGGGCGTGGCTTGGTGGGCATGACATGGGAAGGACACTGTAAAATCTCCATTCCCTCCCCAATCCAGGGGAAGGTTACTGCAAAATCCCCATTTCCTCCCAATCAGCTGGGACTCAGGAGGCAGAGAATAGATGGGGGCGGGGCCAGTCAGAATTTTAACTACCGGTTCTCCGAACTACTTAAAATTTCCGCTACTGGTTCTTCAGAACTGGTCAGAATCTACTGAAACCCACCTCTGCTGTGGTGGCAATATTATTTGCAGTATATCTCAGTTTTGACACTTAACATTTAAAATAACCATCATCATTTGTTTAATAGCAACCTAGTTTTAAAAACCACAAGTATTATAAATGTAAAGCAACAGCTGTTTCATAAACAAAGTATTCTGGAACAGCTAAGACTACTGGATCTGGACAGGTCTAGTAGTCCTGATCTGGACAATCACTAAATGACATCTGTATATATATATATATATATATATATATATATATATATATATATATATATATATATACACATACACAAACACATTAATTTCAGTGGTGGGATTCTGCCGGTTCTAGGGGGTTCAGCCGAACCGTTTGTTAAATTGCTGGCTCGCCCCGCCCCTTGCCCCGCCCCTCCGCACCACTATTTATTGCCAATAAATAGTGGTGGGCGAGGGGCGGGCGAGCCAGCAATTTAACAAACGGTTTGGTGTTTTTTTGTAATTTTATTGGCCCGCGGAGCTTCAGCATAGGCTAATTAGCCCTTGATTATATCGGCTCCCGACTCTCAGCTGATTTGCTCTCAGCTGTTTTGCTCAGGGCTCTGCTGCTTGCTGGAGCAGATTTTTTCCCCCTAGCTATGCTGAAAAATAAAACTGAAAGTAAAGCAGGCTGTTGGCTTTGCTGTTGCTGCAACGTTGGAAAATTAGGCAGGCAGATTTCTTTTCTTTTTCCTCACCAAAAAAGGTAGGTGCAAACAATGGGAAATTTAGGGAAAAAGAGGAGAGTTCAAGATTTTAAAACACAAAAGAAAAAAAGCTCTATTTAACTAGGGAATTGTAATAATTGAGATACTATTAATTGTATATTGTGTTAAAAGCAGAAATGGTTAAGTTGTGGTTTGGAGGAATATATGGGGGAAATTATTTGGTTTATTATTATTGGTAAATATAATTAATTGATTTGTAAGAAATTGGATTGCATGGAAATAATTGGAATATTCATGTTCATATTGATTAATATACAAAAAAGGTAGTTATATAACTAATTGATTTATATTAAAATGTTGAATTTATATTAAACAACTGTAATATTACATAATTAACCAATGTGAGGATGGATATAAAAATAGATGACAATGGGAAGGGATATAATATAGAATAGAAGGGAAAAATTGAATTTGATTAAGATTAGAGATGAGGATGAAGGGTAATATTGGTTTTTTACAAAAATAGATGAGGAATAAATATGGCAAAAAGGAAATATAGAAATTGTAAATTTAATTGAAATGACTAAACACTGTTTAAATTTGTGAACCGGCCAAATACTCTGTTCAAAGAAAATACATTGTATGTTTGTATGTGTGTTTCTAATTATTGTTATTTATTCATATTTGTTCTCTTTTATTCTTTAAAGTTTAACAATTCATTCTTTATCTTAATATCTTTATATTTGTTTGGGGTTGGCTTTCTTCCCTTTCATCTTTTTTATTGTTCAGCAATCTTTCTCCTCAAACCTACCACCTCTCTCTTTTCTTTCCTTCTTACTTTCTCTTCCTCCCCCTCTTCTTCTCCTCCCTACTTCCTCTTCCTTTCTCCTTCTCCTCCTCTCTTCCTCCCTCTCTTACCCTCACTCCTACTCTAATTTCCCTTCCCTTCCTTCATCCCTCTCTATTGCTGTATCCTTTTATGCATATGGACTACTCAGAGGGCTGAAAAGGTTATTTCTGACTGGTCCTCACACTTTTGACCAGTCCTCGAACTTATGACTGTCCTCACATTTTACGTTTTTGCCCTTTCTTGTCACTATGATGAAGAGAAGCAGTTGTGAAATGAGTGACACAGTTGTTAAGAATGCCGCAACGGGCATAAATGTGAGGATGGTCATAAGTGCGAGGACCGGTCAAAAGTGCAAGGACCAGTCAGAAATGACTTTTTTCAGCCCTCTGTAGTCCCTATGCAGATAGCCACGCCCATCGGTCACATGACCAGATAGCCACGCCCACCCGGTCACATGACCACTAGCCATTCCCACCCAGTCACATGACCACCAAGCCACCCCCCCCCAACTAGGCCACACTCACAGAACCGGTTGTTAAAAAAATTGAATCCCACCACTGATTAATTTGATTTATATGTCACCTTCTCCGGAGACTCAGGGCGGCTTACAATGTGTTAAGCAATAGCCTTCATACTTTTGTATGATATATCAGCTATATATATATATATATGCTAAATTCAGTATTTCTCTGGAGTTTTGATCTGACAGTCATACAGCTAACATTATTAGAATGTTAGAGTTTATATAAACCAGACTTACATTAAGAAGTGGCAGATATGTAAGCACATGCATAGTCTCGAGTTTTATATATGCTAGGAACACTGGCATGACAGCATCAGGGGTGGTTTCAGCTGCCAAGTCATACCATCTTCTAGCTAAATGTATATCCTAAACATAAAAAAAAAAAAAAATTTCTAAAAATAGCAAATTGCTTTGGTAAAATACAACTGGAAACCGCAACTAATCTTAGGTTTTACTTCTATATAGACATATGCGTGCATTTTCTAGAAAGAACATACCGGTAATTGTAGAGCTTTTTAGGGTCATTTGTTTGAGTGTCCTGAAGAGTCAATATTGGATATGAATCAAAGACCTTAAGATGTTTCATGTTGAAAAACATCAGACAGCAGATGGTTCTAGTTATGAGTCATTACTTACTTGGATTCTATCATTATTTTCTAGACATGGCTTAGATAAAGAAATCATTATTTATTTTATGTATTTATTATTTAATTGTATTATTATTATTATTAATATAATTATATTATTTAATTATAATATAATTATTGAGTCTTTCATCTGCACCTCCATAACTGTCTGGTTTGGCTCTGCAACCAAACAAGACAAACACAGACTTCAACGGATAATTAGAACTGCAGAAAAAACAATTGCTACCAACCTGCCTTCCATTGAGGATCTGTACACTGCATGAGTCAAAAAGAAGGCTATGAAAATATCTACAGACCCCTCACATCCTGGACATAAGTTGTTTCAACTTCTACCATCAAAAAGACACTATAGGGCACTGCACACCAAAACAACTAGACACAAGGACAGTTTTTTCCAGAATGCCATCACTCTGTTTAACAACTAATTCCCACAACACTGTCAAATAATTTACTAAGACTGTATTACTATTATTCTTCTCTTCCTTACAGTATCTATCTCTTCCCACTTATTCCTATAATCATGTTGCTTGTATATTTCAATTATATTGTTTTTACTAGTACCCTAGTACTATTTAGGTACTAGCTTATTAGTAACCTTGACTATCACTAAGTGTTGTATCTTTTTATTCTTGATGAATGTATTTTATTCTCCTTATGTACACTGAGAATATATACACTTAAGACAAATTCCTTGTGTGTCCAATCACACTTGGCCAATAAAGAATTCAATTCAATTCAATTCAATTCTACTCTACTCTACTCTACTCTACTCTACTCTACTCTACTCTACTCTACTCTATTCTATCAAGAGCCAAAGCCCTACAACTGAGGTTCTCATTTGTGTGATGGCTTTCCCATTGCTAATGTCCTTTCTTACCAACTCAGGACACAAAATAGTGATTCCTGTCTGGGAGGAAAAAAATGTTTCTACACAGAATGAAACACTATACTTAGGCAACACATTTTAGGCATCACAAAAAAGCCTTGAATTGTAAGTCACTCCACTGTGGTGCCAAGAATGGTCTAAAATAACTTGTCCAAGTCTGAATATGATGTCTATTCACTTCTGGAGTAGGCTGCAAAATGTTGTAGGCTGGTCTTAAGCCTTTTCTCAACTAGCGCTCTTCCAAAATACTGGACCTATTGGTCTATAGTTTCCATAATTCCCAGCTAACATGGTCAAAAAGCACTGGCTGAAAATGATGGAGATCAGAGTTAGTGGGGGAAGGCTTTTTTTGAATTTTCAGTTCTCCATGACGAAATAAAACTAATTCGCACTCTACAATCTACTAATTTGTATTCTATAACTGAAATTGCAAATGTCATGGTACACTTATTTCTTAATGCTTTATATTTTCTATAGTCAACAAGTTATCGTTAACATTTTAACTTACAAAAATAGCCAGTTGGTTCTCAACTGATTAAAGCGCATCATATTGCAGTAAAATTGTTTTGTTTTGCATTATTTAACTGGAATATTTACAATAAATATTAACATTACTGTTTGAAACAACCTTAATGATAGGCTACTTTACCTGAGGAACCCCTAAACCATGCTCATGCATGTATGCCAGATTGAACATGGCTTCAGCGCTGAGTTGTTTTGCAGCAAGACTATAATAAGTTACTGCTGAAACATAATCTTTTGTTGTTCCAAAGCCATAGAAGTAATAATTTCCAATTTTAAGTCTGGCAAATGCATTGCCTGGAAAACAAATACATGGAAGGTGTCAGTATATAAAGGTTCATGAATTGGAATAGACATGGTAACAGGTCAGCCAATGGGGACTGATTGGTGACTCAGATGGCTCGGGGCCTGGGTGTGGCTTAGGTTCACTGATCTGTCTGTCTGTCTGTCTGTCTATCTATCTATGAATGCTTCTGTGATTCTATAACTTCTGTGATTATTGATTCTGTACTTCTGGATTCTGAGTTCTGGTTCTGGCTTTTGCTGTATGGTATTGTATATAAAGAAGTTTCTTATATAAATGAATCCTGCTGAATTATTTACTTGTGTGCTGGTTGGATTGCTGCAAAATCTAACAGAAGGGATAAAGATGATGAAGAAAAAGAAGATGATGATGATGATAGTTTTATTTTGTATCTGCACTTTGTCTATAGTCTTGAAATGATGACAATAAACCTTCCAGAATCAATTTTTCCACTGTCTTTTGAAGAATCTTGGGAAAATGCAAACATATGTCCCACATGGGTATTTTAAATTATTTATATTATACCGTTCTATCTATAGGGATTTGAAGACAGCTAAAAGACAATAAAATACCTAAAACAAACACTTGAAATATAAAACCGTGAATAATTATCCCTAAGAGCTCGTGTAAAGTGAAAAAAAGTAGGACTAAGTCTATTTCCTGACTATAAGTGTATTTCACGGTTTGGAAGCAACTCAGGAAGAGGATTTCCTCCATCCGTCAATAAGGAGACCTCTGAATGAGAAGGTGAGAACCTGTTTAAGATTGCCGGCTGATTTTATAATCTTAACGGTTTCTTATCAAGATGGCCTTCTGATAGGGAATAGAATTGACTTATTGTCTCTCCATGTATAAAATTCAATTCCATTTAAATCCATAAAATCCTCAAACATCTTATTTGATTTCTGAAAATGTTAGGCTTTCAAAGCAAACTTATGGCAGAGTGATTAAATTCTATTTATCTTGTAAACTTTCAACAGAATTTGTCATTCATGAAAAATAATATATTTCATAAAGTATAACTATTGTAATCTATATGATAATTTTGATCAGTAATTGGTAGAATTCAACTCATTTATGCAAAAGCAGGGGTGGGCTGCTGGGGGTTCGCAGTGGTTCGGGAGAACCTCTAGCTAAGATTCTGTGCAGTTCGGAGAACCCCCAAATCTCACTCATGGCTGGCCCCACCCACCCTTCCCAGGAGTCTCCACACAGCCTGTTTTGGATGCAGGAAAGTGCAGGGTATGCGCGATAGGCGAAAAACAGGCCTACCGGAAGTTCAGAGGCTCCAAAGGGCCTCCGGAGCCTGTGGAGGCCGTTTTCACCCTCTCGGAGGCTCAAGGAAAGTCTCTGGAGCCTGGGAGGGCAAAAATGCCCCCTCCCCACCATGGTGCAGGAGACCAACTAGGCCATGCCCACCATGGCCATGTCCACCCAGCAACGGGGCACAGAACCCCTTGCTAAAATTTTTGAAGCCCACCCCTGGGCAAAAGAGACCATCTTTTATCACTTGCAATTCAATTCACAGAATCTACATTGAGTGGAGAGAGGATTTTATCTATTTTATAAAGAGAAATGATTCAATTGTTATTATCAAGCATTACTCTATTTTATGATCAAACTCTACAGCAATGTTATTAATATAAAACCTATTAGGCAGAGAACATTGGTAAAATGTTCTAGTCCATTAGGGGAAAAAATGAAATTTGACTCTCTCTCTCTCTCTGGTAATAGAAATGTAACGGGTTCCTTACTATGAGTTGGACATCTCTTGATTACATGGAAATAACCATGAAATCTCTTGGCAATAATGTGGAAGTAGTTTGCCATCTCTTTCTTCCAAGCAGGCTGGCATAAATTAAATCTAAGACAGTGTGGAAGATTGATAGCACTTGTCTGCTTAACTTCTATAAAATATAGTCACCATCAGGGCACCGAAAAGGAGGAGACATACTATAGTTGCTGTGTTTGAGTGGGAATTAAAGGTACATAGCTGAATCTTCATTCTTCCCTAAATGTATTTCTGTGCTCTGAACACTCACAAAGAAAGTTTAAGAGGCAAGTCAAGGAACTGAATAAATAACTTTCTCTAACAAACAAAGCATTCTTTCTTTCTGATAGAATGAAATGACTTGCATGATTGAAATAACAATAAAGTAAAGCAATTTAAAGCATTTAAGACTATCTTCTCTGTACTAAAAATAAAATGGGAGGCAATAAGAAAGTCATTAAGTGAAAATTGACTGGTACTGGTTTTTTTTTCTCTGTGAACTGATTTCAACTGTTGGTTAAAATGTTTATAATCACGAAAATAGGCCAAACAAAAACAAGGAACAAGGAACAAACCCCAAACAGGCATATGTTGCTGTTGTTTTTATATTGTCTTCTTTTTCTTCTTGCTGTATTTTGTTTTCATTTAATTTTTATCTGAAAGCAGCCTAGACTACTACAGAGTTTTGGGCAGACTCAAAACTGAAACAAACAAATAAAAATATAGGAGTTTTAACATAAAATGAGTACCCGAGAAAATGCCATCTTAATAATATTTTAGTGTTGTCTGCATATTCTGTATCCAAATACTACATGTTTCTTTGGAATAACTTAACATAATAACATAAGAGTGAAAAAAATGAATAGGGGACTGGAGGCTAAAACATATAAAGAACGGTTGCTGGAATTGGGTATGTCTAGTTTGATGAAAAAAGGACTAGGGGTGACATGATAGCTGCATTCCAATATCTCAGGGGTTGCCACAAAGAAGAGGGAGTCAAGCTATTGTCCAAAGCACTTGAAGGTAGGACAAGAAACAATGGATGGAAACTAATCAAGGAGAGAAGCAACCTAGAACTAAGGAGAAATTTCCTGACAGTTAGAACAATTAATCAGTGGAACAACTTGCCTCCAGAAATTGTGAATGTTCACTGGAGGTTTTTAAGAAGAAATTGGATAACCATTTGTCTGAAATGGTATAGGGTTTCCTGCCTGAGCAGGGGGTTGGACTAGAAGACCTCCAAGGTCCCTTCCAATTCTGTTATTCTGTATTCTATAATCATTTCTTATACTTAGCTTTAAGTATAGAGGAAATTATGTTAATAAAATAACAAAACAAAACATGAACAAAACAAAATTATGTTTTGTTTTTAACTCTGTTCATACCTTGACTTGCGGCTTGCTTCAGTAAGAGAAGAGCCAATGGATACACTTGATTTCTATGTAGAAGTTTAACTTTTTCTGTAACAAAATTGTGGCGTCACATATCTTAAGGCAGTCCATCTATTGCAGAATGCAAGAATGAGCATAATAGGGTTTTCCCTTACCAGATTCCATGATGTAAACTAAATTAAGCTGAGCTTCTTCATAGCCCATTTCAGCTAGATAGGCATATTGGACAAGAGATGAGTCTATATTACCAGTCTGGTAAGCAAAGTATGCTGTCCGGAACATTTCTGACCATCCTCCTAGCTCACATACAGTTTTATAAAGCTGAGGAGCACAAAAAAAAAGCTATTTAAAAAAAACCCAGCAAATAATGCTTGGAGTATCTGGTCTCTCCTGTATTGATTAGCAAATCTCGTGTTTATTTCCTACCTTTCTTGCAGGGACCCGAGATCGAATAAATGGTATACACCCCACTTTGCAAATGGTTACACTGAAAAAAAGAGTGATGATCTATTGGAAGTGATACACTGAAGTGTAGATTCGAGTGAAAGTCTCTGTACCAGCCCTTCAAGGTAGTTCAGACAAGAAGAACCAACCATGAGTATAGGATATTAACATTACCTTTATTGTAAGGTTACAGAGATAGAATCTTGCAAATCTGAAAGCATCCCTCTTCTCCCTCACATTTACTCTTTCAAAAACTAGAGAGGGTCCCTTCTGAGATACTTTCTCCATCCCCATCTCTACTTCACATTCAGATTTTATTTATCAGATCATGGTCTAGGCAGAGATTCTCCCAAGTTCATTTGAACATACTATTATTACATTCTGATCCAAGATCAACCTTCTAATCACTACACAGCACTGAAAAACTAAAGTTGAAAAAGGTTTGCTTATGATACCGAACTGTGGTGGTGCAGGGGTTAAAGTGCAGTGTTGCAGGCTAATTCTGCTGACTGCCAGCAGTTCGATTCTCACCAGCTCAAGATTGACTCAGCCTTCCATCCTTCCAAGGTTGGTAAAATGAGGACCCAGATTGTTGGGGGCAAAATGCTGACTCTGTAAAGCGCTTAGAGAGGGCTGTAAAGCACTATGAAGCGGTGTATAAGTCTAAGTGCTATTGCTATACTTAGATAGTTTTATGTGTTACTTTTTTTAAAATACTAAACATATCGTGATATAGCATTGAATAAATTATGACTATTGCTGATCAATGGAAATTAAACACAACTAAGCCCCCAAAACCAAACAATACATAAATATACAACTTAAGCAGAATGACACCATAGTGGCTTTAAAAAGGAAGAGTCATCTTCCAGGTAGTGAGTGAACAACCATTACCTGTTCTCAGGAGAGGAAAAAAAATATGTCACTGCATAAACTGAATGTTACTCTATAAAAAAAAAACCTACAAGTACAGCCAGTACATTTTCTCTCAAGTAATATTTCAGTCCAGTAGTAAAGCCTTCCCAACCGCACTCCCCCCCCCCGCCATGAGAATTATGGAGAAGATAAAGGAAGCAGCTTAAAAATAGATGTCCCTTCCTATAGTACACCTATAAAAGGAATTTGTGTAAGTTGGAAGTCACCTAATGGGGCTTATTTCCCAATGCAGATGCACAGATAACAGTGTAAATATGCTTACCTTGATTGCTGTAGTGTTTAGTGTTCCTGTCCCTGAACATTGCATTAAACACCATAGAACAATTCAAGGCAGAACATTTCAGGGCTAAATTTGGAAAGAAAGATTCTCCCTACATCCCAAAGCATCTTCCAGCTATTTGGATCCTGTTACAATAATCTGATTTTGTTGTATGGTGTTGTATTCAAATAGTTGTATGCAGTGGTGGGATTCAAATAATTTAACAATCGGTTCTCTGCCCTAATGATTTCTTTCAACAACCAGTTCACCAAACTGCTCAGAAAGTTAACAACCGGTTCTTCCGAAGTGGTGCTGAATCCCACCACTGGTTGTATGTGGGTGAGATCGGTTCCCCCCAATAACAACTGATTACAGGACAGTAAGAGGATAATATGACAACAGCTGTTGATTCAATTACCTGTAAGGACATTATGGTTATCTTAAGCAGATGATTGCTGCTACTTACTTCAACGGCATTTTGACAGGATTTAAACACTCCCATTCCTTCAGCATACATCTGAGCCAAATAGTACATTGCAAGGAGATGGCCATTTTCAAATGCCAAGTAAAAATATTTGAAGGCAAGTTTAAAATCTCTCCTCACTCCTAAACCATCTGAAACAAAGTTTAATTTGGAAGTTTTGGGTTTTCAGTGGGAGAGAGGGAGGGAAGGAACGAGAGAGGGAGGGAGGGAAGGAGGGATTTAGGACTTACCATAATACATGACTCCTAGCTGAAATTGGGCATTGTCATATCCTTTCTCCGCTGCTTTTTGAAAATACTGAAAAGCTTCAGTGTAATTCTGAAAAGTAAGTAAACTTTGATGATTCACAGTAGAGTTCTAGTTCTTCCTTAGTTTTGTATTGCTCTATCAATGCCTCAAAAACTATTTAATGCTAAATTATTAGAAAACTGAGTATAACAGGATTCAGTCTTATATTCAAAGTCTGCACATGTGTTTTTGAACTCTTATGGGATGTTACCCTACATTAGATTGAACATTTTTCCTTGATTTTACTCATTAATATGTAGGATATGAAAGAGGCCTAATGAAATTAAGACTTACCAGTGGGACACCTCTACCTTTTAAATAAAGGATACCAAGCCCCCAGAGTCCAATAGAATTACCCTAAATAGGAGAGAAAACTCCATTTAGACATAGGATAATCTTCACCAATAAAACTGACAGAAGTACTAAGTGATTGTTCATAGTTCTACCTTCCACAATATTTGCCTTGATGAATATGAGCTGGAACCTCCCTGGAGCTCCTTTTGTGGCAGTGAAGCAGCAGTAATGTCCAAAGTACAAACTCTATTCAGGAGGTCCATGACTAAGACCACAGTGCAATAAAAAGGCAGCCATACAAAAATACTGCAGCCATGTCAGGATACAAAGAATCTGCTCCTTTCCTATATGCATGCAATGTAATAAAGCACATGCATATATAAAAGTGGCAGAGTTTGCTCTATGATGTCACAATGCTTTTATTGTTTGTCTCCACTTGCCTCCGAGGTAATACCCATGGTGTAACATTTGCTATGTTTATTATAACAGGAAGCACGTAACTAATAACTGCAGGAGAAGCAAGAGGAATTGAAAAGGCCCTTAAAAAAAAACCAAAATCAAGTGCCATGTCCTATCTATTTTCCTAATCTCCTCCAGAAACAAAAAAGAAACTGCAATGACAGGGTGCCCCACAACAAAGACCTCTGTCACTTAAAAAACAGAAATTATTGATATTTTCTAACTTCTCAACTTTTACATTGATCCAATTCCTTTAGCTACCTGTGACCTTCTTAAAACCATGTTTCCTTCTGACATGAAACTTTATTATCTTTCTTACAAATTCCTCCATATCAGTTTTCAATTAATTTCTGCCCACCGTAAGTTAAATAAACCATTTTCCTTTTACACCATCCATTTCTGGCCCAATACCATCAGATTTAATCTCAGTATTATTTTTATCCATATATGTTATGTATATCCAATAGGATTATTGGTATGGTATTATATAAGTTCAATTGTGTGCTCACGTGTCAGTGTAGAAGTGCTACATTCACATACACTTTCCTATTTCTCCTCCTTTCTCTGCAAGACTCCCTAGATAAATTAAATGAGCATTTTTGCAAGTTCCTTGAAATCCATGCAGTCCAAGCAAAAATTTTAAAAATTAGTACATTACCTTATCTGCGGCCATGGTGAAGAACTTCAAAGCCGTAATATTATTCTGAGTCACAACAGTACTTCCTTTTAAATACATCTGCATATATTAAAAGGACACAGTTTAGCTGATGGATATATAATACCTTAGCGAAAATTCCCAAATAAACTGTTATGCACTGTTCCCTTTTTTTTCTTTTCTGTATTTTGTAGATGACCTAGTTTTATTTATAGGAAGAAATAGAAAATAATACGAGCCCAAACTGATCTCAGGAAACAAAATATGTACCTTTCCAATGAATGCCATCCCATATGCATTGCCTGCATTTGCTGCTTTTAGGAAGTAGTAGAAAGCTTTCTGATGAAAAACAGCAAGGAAAAGTTAGCATGTCTATAACAATGTTCTTTCTAATTTGAGCTTTTAGAATTTTTTAAATTACTTTCATATACAAAGAGATAAAAATGGGGGAAATGAGAAATTAAAAGAAAAAGTTTTTTTAAAAGTTCTTGGAAACAATGTATCTTCTCTGGCAGTAGTTTTTAATTGAAATGGATTTGAATATAAGTAGTTTTTAATTATTTATCAAAAAGTACTGCAATCCCACACTGATTCTAAAACTGACAATAATTCAGTGGTTTCAGATGCTGCTAATGCACCTGGATCTGTTTGTGATGTTAAGAGAGTTGGGGTTTGGTTCTGAGTATTTTTTTCTCTCTCCCAATTTTAGGTAATCCCGTTTCCTTTTGAAAAATTCAACTTGAAATATGATAGGGAAAAAAAAGCCCAATGTTTCCTACTGTAGTTTTTAAATCTGAGGTGGGATCCAAAAGAGAAGCCAAGGTTTATTATTCTCAGATAATGCTGATGAAATTCCCACATTGCCATCATTTCTAACTTTGCTATTACTTCATTTGAAAAAAATTAGCATCAACCTTTTCAACTGCATTTGGTACATACAAGAATTTAAAAAGGGAACAGAACCTTAAAAGAATCTGTATACATGTTTGCTGCATTCCAACTACCACCCATTAAAAATGTTTAGCCAGGATAGCCTTTAGATGGGAATTCTTGGAGTTTTATTCTAACATTAGGATATTGGGATTTAAAAAGGGTGTTTTTAAACATATTAAAAATTGAGAATGCATATTAATGAATGTTAATGGAACATCCCTGAAATCTGAATATACATACAGCATGATCTCTTTCTAGTCCTCTTTTTCCCACAAGATGCAGCTGTCCAAGATATATCTGGGAAAAATGAATTGTCGGTATGCAAAGTGAATGAACTATACATAACAGCAAAAGAATAAGACCTTGGAGAACTATATGGAAATATGGAATCTCCATAGCAATTATATCCTGCAATTATACTAAGTAATCTCTTCATGGATCATTACCTTGTAAAGTTTGAAGGGCTTTATATAGTCCACTTCGGCAACATTTGCTGTATAAGACACACAGACATTTCCACCTACTTTTTTTGGGGGGGGGGGAGTGCATCTTATAGTCCGAAAAATACGCTAACTAAGTGGTCACTGTTTCTTCAGCTTTTTTGCATAGGCAGCATTTACTGTCTGTTGCTGTCTTCTTAATACTGGCTTTGTATGCATTTGTTATTATTACTATTGTAGTTATGTCTGTCTGTCTGTCTTTCTGTCTATCTGTCTATCTATCTATCTATCTATCTATCTATCTATCTATCTATCTATCTATCTATCTTAGTGTATTGTGGAAACCCAGACTTGTATTTTGTGAATTCAGAAAGTGGATTAATTCTTATGTGAAGCAAGCCAAGGGGGAAGAAATTTAGGACAATTGTCTTACCTGTATCCGTGTGTTTCCTCTTTCAGCCAAAAACTTAAAGAATTGATGTAAATCCCAGTCCAAGAATTCTTCATTAAAACTCAGATTTTCTGACCCTTCTATCAGTCTCACTCTTTCAACTGGTATGTCTTCATTTTTTTCAAATTTGTTAGCTACTATTGATAACAATAACAATAATTTACATGATCAAAACAGCTACTGTAGTTTGTAAGATATAAATGCTACAAAATCATCCTTTAGGGGACAGAGAAAATGAACAACTGTTATAGATTTAGTAAAGCAAATGGAAGAGGAAAAAATGGGCAACACTTTGGAAATCAGGTGCTTTTTTATCAGTTTCAATACAAAAGATGCAATGGAAGGCATTACATCACTCATTTAATTCCAACTAGATTAGCACAAATAACCTATAGTTATTCATCAAAATGTTGGATGGGTTGCAATCAGAAAAGAACATGTGGTGGACATTGAAAGGGGATACCATATTGGAAGGCAATATTCAAAGAATTTTAACAAAACCAAAAATGGAATACATGCCAGAGTTACATAATTTTGAGGGTCATAATTTAAAGTAAACAAAAATGTCCAGAGTTGCTTTATAGTGAGATGGGAAAGGAAGGAAGGAAGGAAGGAAGGAAGGAAGGAAGGAAGGAAGGAAGGAAGGAAGGAAGGAAGGAAGGAAGGAAGGAAGGAAGGAAGGAAGGAATTTTATTCTTATATCCTGGCTGCAAAGTTGAGAATTACTGGATAACTTATCATTGGATAATTGACTTGCAAAAAAAAAATGCTTGTATGGAAAAAGTGACTGATAAAACTTGAATACTGATTATTCAAGGGGATTAATCACATTTTAGTTAAATCTGGAAAGATTATATAAATTACGGTAATCTCTTCTATTGAAAAATTGAGTGCTATGTATAACCTATGATTAAATACTAACATCTACTTTCTGCTCTGTTATTTTGTATTGTTGACTCTTCCCCCCTTATTTATTTGAATTTATTGCAGAATATTAAAATAGCATGGAAAATATAATATTATATTTAAAATAGTAAAATATGTTTTAAAAAAGAAAATGGAAGGTCTATGACCGGAAAATGGGTACTATGATCCTAAACATTTGCCCACTAATGCATGCAAGCAAAATGGAGTTAAATCAAAATTATCCAGAGTTGATAAAAAAAATATCTATTCACACTGAGGGGAAAGGAAGATGATGTTGTAACATCATTATATGAAATTTCACTGATGCAATCTTTTTTTTTAATATACTCCAGGTAGCCAAAGCCAAGTGGCTCCTTGATATGGAAAAAATATTCATTTTATCTGTCTTATGTATTAGCATGATTTTACATTGCTTGTCACATAGTTTGCACAAGAATTCACATAATAATACAATTTCTATAATACTTTTTATGTTTTCTTTTGATGGAAATGCTTATATAGATTGACATTCATGTCTCAGTAGAAAAAAACTGTATACAATTGCAGTATTCAAATCACTTCTCTTTTCCTTTATTCTCTGCTACTTGGCCTGTTACCTTATTTTCTTCATGCAGAGAGTAAGCAGTGATGCGGTTACATGGGAAGAAAGCAAGTCTCTTTTTTTAATCTCTAACCTTGAGCAGATGATTGTTTGGGATGGCTTTGAGGCTCAGTGGAAAAAGATGAGCTTTTACCCATTAGGAGCTGTGGTGGTGCAGTGGTTAGAATGCAGTATTACAGGCTAATTCTGCTGACTGCCAGCAGTTTGATTCTCACCGGCTCAAAGTTGACTCAGCCTTCCATCCTTCCGAGGTTGGTAAAATGAGGACCCAGATTGTTGGGGGCAACATGCTGACTTTGTAAACTGCTTAGAAAGGGCTGTAAAGCTCTGTGAAACCGTATATAAATCTAAGTGCAATTGCTATTTCAGCAACCAGGAGGGGAAGCACCACATCAATGATACACTGGTTAATACAATTTTGATTTGATTATTAGTTCTCTCTTAATGCACTGTTTTCAACAAATGCACACACATTTTTCATTAACTGTCAGATAGGCTGTTTGGCATAATAGAGGGATCCATCCTTATAATGAGCACCTCAGAACTGTAATGTTGGGTGTGTCCAGATGTAGAACCTCAAATTGTAGCCTTTGTTTTGAAGGCAAGCTTCATGTTCCTAGACTGTTACCAAAAAAGCAAGATCATATATCTGAAAACACAGGATATTCATGCTGTAATGTGGAGGAGGGTTTCTGCCCTCTGCACATCCAGAGAACCAAAGGACTGTGCACCAAGATCCCTAAATTCTATTTACAAGTTGTAGGGACTCAAGCTTTACTGGTGTGCACTTACCGTAGTAGAATCTTTTTGGTTTTGGGGAAAGTTTTTTATTTTTAACTGTTCTGTTCAAGGGCATTTCAGAAGTGAGAATCTTTCCATTCTTCCTTGGCACTTATGACTGCCTTTAAGTACCATTTTGTATTCTGAATAAATGGATCCCAATGCTCTTTTAAAAATTTCCCCCCTTTTATATTGTGTAAAGTGAGGTCCCCCCCTTTTTTTCTGTAAAGGTCTTAAAGTACTACACAGTAGATTCACCAAACTTTCACCAGCACTCACCAAACTTTGCAACTTTCTTATAATTAGTTAACGCTACTTTACAATTCTTTGGAACATTGATTCCTAACCAGTAGCGATAACCCTAAAAAAAAGAAAAGAAAAATCAAAATTATTTTCCTTATTATTTAGGAATTTAGAACCGGAAATAGTTGAAATACTACATGTTTTACAAACCATGATCATCTGAGATATAAGATTTCCTCCAATACTAGCAAATGTGTAATATATGAGCGCCTAAGGAAAAAAATAAATATAATCATGCTAGACATATATTTTGAATGCCATTTTAGATCAGATTTAACAAACCAGAGAGTTTTCTTTTTACCTTTGCCTGATTATATTCCACTCCTATTCCATATGATGATAAGAATCCTAATGCCTATGGAACCAAGACAGCAATAACAAAAAGTCCTTTTACCAAACAACATGTTAACAAAATTTGTTAAATTAAAATCTTAATATGACAAAGTTACTTTGATGTGGTTTCATCAAGATATCCTGCAATGATTAGCTTTGATTTATTCCCAAGTAAAAAGTGAATTGGCATATTTACCTTAACTTACTATGGGAAATTTAGGGAAAGTCTTTGCACAGTAAAACTCTATTATATTATTTTTGACCAAATGCTTCTCCATGCAAGTGATTTTACTATATCAAAGACAGTATGAATCAGGCCTCAATCCTGAGGTCCTGAAAACTACATGGAAATTTGAAATTGAGATTACTTGGTCTTCCTGTTGATAAGGAATAA